>NW_027252370.1:0-26301 GCF_044704955.1 Pristiophorus japonicus | reverse complement strand
ATAAAGTGGACAAAGGAGTACCAGTTGATGTGGTATATTTGGACTTTCAGAAGGCTTTCGACAAGGTCCCACACAGGAGATTAATGTGCAAAGTTAAAGCACATGGGATTGAGGGTAGTGTGCTGACGTGGATTGAGAACTGGTTGTCAGACAGGAAGCAAAGAGTAGGAGTAAATGGGTACTTTTCAGAATGGCAGGCAGTGACTAGTGGGGTACCGCAGGGTTCTGTGCTGGGGCCCCAGTTGTTTACATTGTACATTAATGATTTAGACGAGGGGATTAAATGTAGTATCTCCAAATTTGCGGATGACACTAAGTTGGGTGGCAGTGTGAGCTGCGAGGAGGATGCTATGAGGCTGCAGAGTGACTTGGATAGGTTAGGTGAGTGGGCAAATGCGTGGCAGATGAAGTATAATGTGGATAAATGTGAGGTTATCCACTTTGGTGATAAAAACAGAGAGACAGACTATTATCTGAATGGTGACAGATTAGGAAAAGGGAAGGTGCAACGAGACCTGGGTGTCATGGTACATCAGTCATTGAAGGTTGGCATGCAGGTACAGCAGGCGGTTAAGAAAGCAAATGGCATGTTGGCCTTCATAGCGAGGGGATTTGAGTACAGGGGCAGGGAGGTGTTGCTACAGTTGTACAGGGCCTTGGTGAGGCCACACCTGGAGTATTGTGTACAGTTTTGGTCTCCTAACTTGAGGAAGGACATTCTTGCTATTGAGGGAGTGCAGCGAAGATTCACCAGACTGATTCCCGGGATGGTGGGACTGACCTATCAAGAAAGACTGGATCAACTGGGCTTGTATTCACTGGAGTTCAGAAGAGTGAGAGGGGACCTCATAGAAACGTTTAAAATTCTGACGGGTTTGGACAGGTTGGATGAAGGAAGAATGTTCCCAATGTTGGGGAAGTCCAGAACCAGGAGTCACAGTCTAAGGATAAGGGGTAAGCCATTTAGGACCGAGATAAGGAGAAACTTCTTCACCCAGAGAGTGGTGAACCTGTGGAATTCTCTGCCACAGAAAGTAGTTGAGGCCAATTCACTAAATATATTCAAAAGGGAGTTAGATGAAGTCCTTACTACTCGGGGGATCAAGGGGTATGGCGTTAAAGCAGGAAGGGGGTACTGAAGTTTCATGTTCAGCCATGAACTCATTGAATGGCGGTGCAGGCTAGAAGGGCTGAATGGCCTGCTCCTGCACCTATTTTCTATGTTTCTATAAACTGGCATGACTTTTCCATCAGGCCAGTTGGTACTTGAAAGGCATTATATTCAATTTTCAGTTCTACTTTGTGTTTACAATGCTGCCCACTTTTGTTGGAGTTGGACCGGAATAAATCTGCTTGAAAATGACACGCTCTCTTCAGGAATGTACTTCAGTCAAAGCGGAGCTGAACCATTGCCATGTAGTACTGAATAAAGATCAGATGACAGAATCCAGTAGAGTTTTCCCATGTTATGCCATCTTTATATTAGTACATTGTTGAGGGACAGAAATCATCATTTTACACAGTTGTAATAAGTAGCATTATATAACACAGATCAAATCTGCTGCTATGTGAACAGTATTAGTCTGTGAACTGCCAAACTATTTGTAAAGCAAGCTTTGAAGTAGAATAGCTATACCCATATAAACCAGTAAATGAGTTATGTGAGGCACACCTTAGAAAGAAAATTGTGAAATGGATTTTCCTATTTACCTTAACAACCATAGCAGCGTAGGTCACTTCAGCTCTCCAAATGTGGGGAATTGACCAACCGACCAGTGGGTCAGCCTCATCATTGTAAATGGGAATTGACTGGAAATTAGGAAAACGTTTCTGGATCTGTTGAACTGTATCCAATTCTTGTTCTAGGATGTGGAAAGAACTTCCTGCACCCTGTCAAAATAAGCAAACAATTTAAAATATGATTCTGAAAGAACTTGCACTTTACATAATGTCAAAATCTGCTAGATCATCTTTGCCTAAAGAGGTTACTCTAGTCTCTATCAAAGTCAGATACTACATTGCAACTGTTAAGTTCTTCCTCAAATGTTTAATACATACTCTGCTACTGAATAAAAATCTTAGGCCTAGAAGTTGGAGGTGTTAATGCTGGCCTTCAAGGCCCGCTTTGGCAAAAAAAGGCGACTGGCTCACTTCTGTCGGTTGCTGGTGGGTTCAACGGCGGCCACTATTTTCAGCTGGGTGGCAGCGCTGCCGATGTCTGTGCTCGCTGGGAATATGTAAATTATGCAGACCGTGACGTCAGTGACTGTGCAACACTCATCTGTCGCCTGATCTGCCATTTTCGAGTTCGCCGCTCTACTGTGTTAATTACAACCAGCTGACCAAGCGTTCACAAGCAGGAAGGAGCCTCCAGCAGCATTATTTAAAAAAATCTTCAGCAACAACTTGCAGCTTACATGCTTATTCAGTTTGATTGGCTCCCTCTAACTATCTGCAATTCTGGCAGCTGTCTAAACTTGTTTCAAGTTCCGAAGATGAGAGAGTGTAGGTGCAAGTGGAAAACATCTTCACTCTTATTTAAAGGCTACTGCTCACAACACTTGCTCACAGTCATGGGGGATCTACTTGCAGTTGTCCTCGCGCTTGAGTATTTTTCGGAGGCAGCGAAGAAGAGGAGAAGATGCACGCAGAGGGAGGCGGAGGGCCAGGAGGATTCTGAACACGAGGTCTTACCAACCTAGGTTCTTCAGAAAGCACTTCTCTTATATCCACTTAAGTGAGGACCAGTGTATTAGGAGACTCCGCATCATAGAATCATAGAAATTTACAACACGGAAGGGGGCCATTTCGACCCATTGTGTCAGCTGACAAAGAGCTATCAGCCTAATCCCACTTTCCAGCTTTTGGTCCGCAGCCTTCATCAAGTAAGTAATCACAGAACTCTGCCACCTCTTGTAACCAGACCTGCGGCCTCAGAGCAGCGAGATCACGGCTCTCCCACTGGCCCTTAAGGTCAACATGGCCCTCAATTTATTCACCAGCGGATCCTTCCAGTCTGCAGCAGGAGACATAGCTAACATCTCCCAGTGCGCTGTCCACCATTGCATCAGGGAGGCCACAGAGGCGCTCTACATAGGAGATGAGACTACATTGTCTTCTCTCTGAACAGAGAGAAGCAGGAGGAGCACACATGTGGCTTTGCCAGGATAGCAGGCTTCCCCATGGTGCAAGGCGCCATCGACTGCACCCACGTGGTTTTGCAGGGGCCGTATACCAATCCTGAGATCTTCTGTAACCACAAAGGCTGCCACTCACTTAATGTGCAGTTGTTGTGCAACCATGTTCAGTGCATCCTTATCATCAATGCCACAATCCTGGCAGCAGTTATGATGCCTTCATCCAGCGTCAGTCCGACGTGCCAGCAATCTTCCGGCCACCACGTCAAACCCGAGGGTGGCTGCTATCCGCTCTGCACGTGGCTCATGAATCCCCTCCACAACACCACCACTCGTGCCCAGTACTCATATAATGAGAGCCATGTTTCCACCAGGATCATCATGGAGCAGACCATCGGGCTTTGAAACAATGGTTCCGCTGCTTTGACTGCTCGGGAGGAACCTCCACGTACTCGGCAGTGTCCCATTTTGTGGTGGTCTGCTGCATGCTTCACAACTTGGCCACCATGAGGGCGCAGCGCCTGTCAGCTGGGATTGCGGGACCACCTCAGGAAAAAGACGACAGAGAGAAGGAAGAAGACGAGGAGGAGCAAGGGGAAGAGAAGAGTGAGGAAGAAGGGACGAGGCAGGCACCAAATCCTCCTTTCTTATGGGCTGTCCATGAACGCATCATCAGACTTCAATTCGAGTGAATGAAACTCCAGATCCCCGTTTCTCACCACATCCCTATGAACCACATCCCTATCATACCATCCCTCTGTCACAGAATATCAGTGTCCTCCTAGGCACAAAGCTGAAATGAAAGCCACCACAAAACAAACATTCCAAATAAAATTAATACATTTATTTCAATTTACATTACAATATGAACTAATCACCCTTGTGCAATTCCTGTCGTTCGTTCCCCTTTTCTACTCTAATGATCCAATGCAATGCTCCCCCGGCGGCTGCAGCATGGCTGGTAGAAGGCTGCTGAGTTTCCATGGGGGAGACTACAGATGGCCTTGCATGGCAGTCTTGAACAGCTGTGAACCAAAAAGGCCTGACTGAAGACTGCACCAGCTCGGCATAGGCGGCAGCAGTTTGGGCTGGCTGGCTAACAGGCAGCAACAAGGGCACTGGTGGAGTGGCAGGACTGGGAGAACGAATGCTGTCATCCTGAGAGTGGACAGCAGATTCGTGCTCCACGGGCCACTGCCACTCACTGGGCGACGCCTGAACAACCCTAGTAATCAGTGTAAGCTGCGCGGCACTGCAAGGAACCCGCACAGCTGGCTTGCTGGCATTTTAATGTAAAAACAGCATATGTGTGGTATTTTGAATTGCCTGCGCAGTCCCTTAAAGGGGACGTGCATGCCAAATAAAGTTGTAGAGAACATAGGTAGTAATCTGTTGGAGGACAGATTTCTGGCCTACTACGACACCCTAGAAGCCCCTTTCAAGACTCGTAAACCTAACTACGATGCCAGCAATCCGTGTTTCCGCTGCAGCAGTGAGACATTTGATCGCCTCTGCCGATGCTGCAATGGAAGCCATGACATCGCCCATCACTCGCAGCATCATGCCTGGGTCCACGTGGTCTCGCCTGGAGTATCTATCACTTTCAGCCTGGAAATCATAGGCTCCAAGCTCTGTGCAAAGCCAAGTCCAATGTTGAAGCTGGTCTCCTCCATGCTCCTTGACAATGACAGGATTTTTGTATGCATTCCTATCACCCTTCTTCCAAAGGCTGCTCCATTGAGGTCATCACCTGAGATGTGTGCAGCAGAACTGGCCATCGAGCTACCCTTTCCCACGGCCTTGCTGCAGCCCACTCATGCTCGGTGCCTCACCATGTGCAGATCCTCCATCTGTACTTCCCTCTAAATTCCACACTGCCAGTTTCTGAACTGGTGTAGGCAAGTGTCAGATGCAGTGACATTGTCTTCTTCTTCATCTCCACTCTCCTCTATTACTTCGGGGACAGGCTGTGCTGGTGTCAGTTCTTGGTCATCTGAAAGCAGACAGGCACATGAGCCAGGTTATGGTGAAGGGGGTGCGGGGGGGACGGAAGAGTAAGATATCCATGCATACAGCATCAGCAGCTTGTAAGTGAGAAGAGATTGTGGGATGAGGGGGAAATGTGATGTGAGAAGAAGGATTAGGTTAGCCACCTCCTGTCTGCCGCTGCTCGCGCTGGTTGTGAGCCACCTTGGCCTGCAAGAGAAAGAAAAATGTGTCAGTGAGTGTGGTGGAATGTGTTTGGGTAAAGTGCCTGCTACAGTTGAATAGCTGTCAGTGGGTGTAAGATGTGTTACATATGAGTGTTGCAGCAATGGTAAGCTTCTGAGAATGATTGTGAGGTATGTGTGGTGAAAGGTAGAGATTGTTGGTAGATGAATGATGGTGATGTGGTGCATTGAGCAGTGTGTGAGGCTTGTGGTGCAGATGGTGGGATGTGGCATTTGGTGAAGCCTTGACTCACCTGCCATGTGAGATCATTAAACATCTTGCGGCACTGGATCCATGTCCACGGTATGACACCGTTGGCCAGGATGTACCCAGCTATATCTTGCCAGAGCCTCCTGCGGAAACAGGGCATCCCGCCTTCTCTCCACTGCCACTACCAATGCCTCCAGAGCCGCATCGGAGAACCATTTGGCTTGCTTTCTTTGCTGCTGCTGAGCCATGTCTGCCAACTCCAACAACAAAGAGGTGCTGCTGCATCAAAGAACCTCTCCTTTAAGTAATGGAGAAGTACTAGGCCAAACAGTTCTGCCCATTAGTCTGCACCCCCTATTGGCCCACCTGTTGAATAGTAAGTCAACCAGCAGTGTGTTTAGAGCTGAGATCAGCATTCCAATCATTAAATAAGCAGGCAACACAGCACCACTTTGAACAGGCACAGCCAAATAGCGCTGGACTGTGACAGTGCTTGTATTCGGGCCATGTCTAATTAATGTACTTTTGTTTACACTGTTATTTGAGTTTGATGCACACAAAGCAATGCAAATATAGTGAAGCTATTTATGAAAGTACCTTAATTAAACCTCCCTTATAAAACAGTTAAAAATCATAAAGCACTACTTGTGATATTTTTGAACTATCAATAATTTTTACACCACTTTAGGCATTAAACTTAAATCCAAGAATCAAGACTGTTTTCAGCAGTATTAACACTAGTATCCTATGTTTAAAATATGCCACCAGATGAAAAATAAATTACCTGAAACTATATATTCTGAACTTCAAAATAGTGCACATTCCAAGCACCATGACCTAGAAATCCGGGTACTTACTGCTCTCCGTTAAGGGCCATCAGCTTTGTTGAAAGAAAAGGCAGCTGCTTCTGGTGTGGGACTCGGCGCCCGCCATTTTGGTTAGGACCAGAGCACTGCTGTTAGCACTGCTGGCCCTAGAACTGTAAAACAGCAGAGCGTAATGGCAGTCAGTGTACAACGTCGACTTGACGCCACGCTTTGCAAACTTCATCCTTTGTTGTTGTGTATGGAGAAAGAGTCAGACTGAACACTGTGAGCTCAAAGTGAAGTGTGACCGTAGTCTTTTATTGCAGGTCTCCAGAGTGCCTCTCCAACCTGTGAAGCCTCCTTAAATACCTGTGCTCCCAAGGGATTATGGGATCCCTTGGGACCCTAGGGGATGAGCCCTCTGGTGGCCGTACAGAGGAAATACAAGTGTACATATATAACAACACTCAGCCCCGAAGTCAACAGTGTAACTATTTACAATGTGAGTCGATCTGGGGCCCTTCTTGCCCTGGTTGATCGTCTCGATATGAAAGCTGGTGTTGTTGAATCATTTGTTAGGCCCTCGCTGGGCTGCTGTGCAGCTGGCCTTGCTGGGTTGCCTGGTTTGTTGGGCCCTGCTGGGCTGCTGTGGACGATGGGTTCTGCTTCGTGGTCAACCGTGGTGCCGGTTGCCTCTGGTATGTATGTTGGGGGATCAAAAAAGGTAGGGTCCAAGGTGGGTTGCTCAGGGTAGTCCCGTGAATCTGAGTTTGATTTGGTCCAAGTGTTTCCGGTGAATGAGTCCATTTGAAAGTTTGCCCCGAAACACCCTGCTCCCCTCTTTGGCCACGACAATGCCAGGAAGCCACTTGGGTCCTTGTCCATAATTTAATACAAATACAGGATCATTGATTTCAATCTCGCGTGACACATTTGCGCTATCATGGTATGCACTTTGTTGAAGCCGCCTGCTCACTACCTGTTCATGTAGATCAGGGTGAACTAACGAGAGCCTTGTCTTAAGTGCTATTTTCATGAGCAGTTCAGCAGGTGGGAAACCAGTGAGTGAGTGGGGTCTCGTGCGGTAGCTAAGCAGGACTCGGGATAGGCGAGTCTGCAGTGAGCCTTCAGTTACACTCTTCATGGTTTGCACAGCTCTCGCTGCCTGACCATTGGACGCTGGTTTAAACGGGGCAGATGTGACATGTTTGATCCCGTTACGGGGTCATGAATTCTTTGAACTCAGCACTGGTAAAACATGACCCGTTGTCGCTCACCAGGACATCGGGTAGGCCGTGTGTGGCAAACATGGCCCGCAGGCTTTCAGTAGTGGCAGCGGACATGCTAGCCGACATTATCTCATATTCAATCCACTTGGAGTACGCGTCTACAACCACAAGGAACATTTTACCCAAGAACGGGCCTGCATAGTCGACGTGTACTCTAGACCATGGTTTGGAGGGCCAAGACCATAAACTTAGCGGCGCCTCCCTGGGTACATTGCTTAACTGCAAGCATGCATTACATCTGTGAACGCAGGATTCTAAGTCCGTATCGATACCGGGCCACCACACGTGAGATCTGGCTATTGCTTTCATCATTAGGATGCCTGGGTGGGTACTGTGGAGGTCATTGATGAAGGTGTCTCTGTCCTTCTTGGGGACCACTACTCGATTGCCCCACAGAAGGCAGTCTGCCTGTATAGACATTTCATCTTTGCGCCGCTGGAATGGCTTTATCTCTTCTTGCATTTCCACTGGGACACTGGACCAGCTTCCGTGAAGCACACAGCTTTTGACTAGAGATAATAAACGGTCCTGGCTTGTCCAGGTTTTGATCGGCCGGGCAGTGATGGGTGATTCCTCACTCTCAAATACTTCCATAACCATGGCTTGATCTGCAGGCTGCGCCATTTCCACCCCCGTGGTGGGCAATGGCAGCCTACTGAGAGCATCAGCGCAGTTTTCTGTGCGTGGCCTGTGGCGGATGGCGTAGTTGTATGCAGACAACGTGATCGCCCATCTCTGGATGTGGGCTGATGCGTTGGTATTCATCCCTTTACTCTTGGAGAACAGGGATATAAGTGGCTTATGGTCAGTTTCCAATTCAAATTTTAGCCCAAACAGGCATTGATGCATTTTCTTTACCCCATAGACACACGTTAACGCTTCTTTCTCAACCATGCTGTAGGCTCTCTCAGCCTTAGACAGATGCATAAGCAACCGGTTGCAGTTTCCCGAAATCATTAGCTTGTTGCAATACATGCCTTATGACGACGCATCACATGCCAGTACCAAACACGTACATGGATCGTACAACACAAGCAATTTGTTTGAGCATAACAATTTTCTCGCTTTTACAAAGGCATTTTCTTGGCTTTTGCCCCAAACCCATTCGTCCCCTTTTCATAGTAAGACATGCCGTGGTTCTAACAGTGTGCTGAGACCCGGTAAAAAATTAACAAATTAGTTCAGGAGTCCCAGAAACGACTGCAGCTCTGTCACGTTCCGTGGTCTCGATGCATTCTCGATTGCCTCAGTCTTCGCGTTGGTGCCGTCCACCGGAATCCTCCTTCCCAGGAACTCCACTTCAGGCTCCAGGAAAACGCACTTCGAGTGTTTCACCCTGAGCCCTACGCGGTTGAGTCAACTGAGAACCTCCTCCAGGTGCTGCAGATGCTCGACTGTGTTCCGACCTGTGACCAAGATGTCATCCTGGAAAACCACGGTGTGCGGGACCAACTTCAGTAAGCTTTCCATGTTTCTCTGGAACATCGCCGCCGCCGATCGGATTCCAAACGGGCATCTGTTATAAACAAAAAAACCTTTGTGCATGTTGATAGACATAGAAAATAGGTGCAGGAGTAGGCCATTTGGCCCTTCTAGCCTGCACCGCCATTCAATGAGTTCATGGCTGAACAGGTGAGGGCCTGCGTCATGTAGGCTGAAGTCAGATCCAGCTTCGTGAACGTCTTTCCTCCCACCAGCATTGCAAAGAGGTCGTCGGCCTTTGGTAGTGGGTAGTGCTCCTGCAGGGAGAAACGATTGATAGCTACTTTGTAATCGCCACAGATTCTGATGGTGCCGTCTCTCTTGAGGACTGAGACGATAGGACTGGCCCACTCGTTGAACTCGACCGAGGAAATTATGCCCTCTCTTTGCAGCCGGTCTAGCTCAATCTCCATCCTTTCTCTCATCATGTATGGTACTGCTCTCGCCTTGTGATGGATGGGTCGCGTCCCTGGAATTAGATGGATCTGCACTTTTGCTCCTTGGAATTTCCCGATGCCTGCTTCGAACAGCAAAGAAAATTTGTTTAAGACCTGGGCACACGAAGTGTCGTCAGCGGGCGATAGCGTTCGGACATCGTCCCAGTTCCAGCGTATCTTTCCCAGCCAGCTCCTGCCGAGCAGCGTGGGACCATTGCCCGGAGTGATAACTTGTGCACCGCTCCATCGTAGGAGGCGTTTATGGTGGCACTGCCAATTACAGGAATCCATTCTTTCGTGTAAGTTCTTAGTTTTGTGCGAACTGGAGTTAAGACTGGCCTTGCGGCCTTGTTGCACCACAACCTTTCTAAAGTCTTTTTGTCCATTATGGACTCGCTCGCGCCTGTGTCCAGCTCCATTGACACCGGGAGTCCATTTAGTTCAACATTCAGCATTATTGGGGGACAATTCATGGTGAATGTGTGCACCCCATGTAGCTCCTCGATCTGAGGCTCTGGTTCGTCGTGATCCTCCATGGATCTGTCCTCCTCTGCAACATGTTGATTTGCAGGTTTAACAGGCTTTGCAGATTGCCTGCACACTCGTTGGAGGTGTCCCATTGTTCCACAGCCCTTGCAAATGCACTCTTTGAATCGGCATGAATGGAAACGATGATCACCCCAGCAGCGCCTTGCATTCATCACCCTTGATGGTGGACTCTGAGACATCTGCGGACGTGTAGCTGAAGGTATGTGTGACCTGCCCCGTACGTTACGCTTCGAAAACAACATTACTTTGTTCACAGTACTTGTAGCAGCACTTGTGTGCTGAGAGATTTGCTTCGTATTGTCACTGGTGGCAATGAACGCCTGGGCTATCGCTATGGCCTTACTCAAGGTTGGGGTCTCTACAGTCAAATGTTTGCGAAGTATGGTTTCATGGCCAATGCCAAGTACGACAAAGTCTCTGAGCATTTGCTCCAAATGTCCTACAAATTCATAATGTCCTGCAAGGCATCTTAGCTCGGCGACATAACTCGCCACTTCCTGGCCTTCAGACCTTTTGTAGGTGCAGAACTGGTACCTTGCCATCACAATGCTTTCCTTCGGGTTCAAATGCTCTCGGACCAGTGTGCACAAATCGTCGTATGATTTCTTGGTGTATTTCGCTGGAGTGAGCAGATTCTTCATGAGGCCATACGTTGGTGCCCCACAGACGGTGAGGAGGATCGCCCTTCGTTTGGCAGCGCTCTCTTCCCCATCTAGTTCTTTGGCCACGAAGTATTGGTCGAGTCGCTCCACAAAAGTTTCCCAATCATCTCCCTCTGAGAATTTCTCCAGGATGCCCACTGTTCTCTGCATCTTTGGGTTCGCTATCTGTATCTTGTCGCCAGTTGTTGTGTATGGAGAAAGAGTCAGACTGAACACAGTGAGCTCAAAGTAAAGTGTGACCTTAGTCTTTTATTGCAGGACTCCAGAGTGCCTCTCCAACCTCTGAAGCTTCCTTAAATACCTGTGCTCCTGAGAGATTATGGGATCCCTTGGGACGCCAGGGGATGAGCCCCCTGGTGGCTGTACAGAGTAAATACAAGTATACATATATAACAGTTGTGACTTTAACGCTGGGTCCTAAGCTCAGTTAGAAAAATGAATGTGCAGCAGACCTACAGAGACTCTGTCAGCGTTATTCAAATGGACACACATATCTTTCCAGTTAAGTTTGGGTTTAAGCTTTTGAACTGGATTTATTAATGTTTTATTGAAGTAGTGGTTTGGTGAAATAGATGTTAAAAGTTTTAAAGTATGCGAGGAGTGCTTCTGGACGCTTGCAAGGCCTCGGATGGTAAAGCAAGGCCCCTGAGAAGACAGTAAATGTTGGAAATACTCCGTGGGTCAGGCAATATCTGTGGAGAGAGAAACAGTATCATGTCTCAGTTGAAGATGCTGAAAAACCTGCTAAGTATTTCCAGCATTTTCTACTTTTATTTCAGATTTCCAACATCTGCTCGCAGAGGGAAGAGGAAGATGCAGAAGAGGCAGACGCAGAAGAGGAAGACGCAGAAGAGGAAGACGCAGAAGAGGAAGACGCAGAAGAGGCAGACGCAGAAGAGGCAGACGCAGAAGAGGAAGACGCAGAAGAGGCAGACGCAGAAGAGGAAGACGCAGAAGAGGAAGACGCAGAAGAGGCAGACGCAGAAGAGGCAGACGCAGAAGAGGAAGACGCAGAAGAGGAAGACGCAGAAGAGGCAGACGCAGAAGAGGAAGACGCAGAAGAGGAAGACGCAGAAGAGGAAGACGCAGAAGAGGCAGACGCAGAAGAGGAAGACGCAGAAGAGGAAGACGCAGAAGAGGCAGACGCAGAAGAGGCAGACGCAGAAGAGACAGACGCAGAAGAGGCAGACGCAGAAGAGGCAGACGCAGAAGAGGAAGACGCAGAAGAGGCAGACGCAGAAGAGGCAGACGCAGAAGAGGCAGACGCAGAAGAGGAAGACGCAGAAGAGGCAGACGCAGAAGAGGCAGACGCAGAAGAGGCAGACGCAGAAGAGGAAGACGCAGAAGAGGCAGACGCAGAAGAGGCAGACGCAGAAGAGGCAGACGCAGAAGAGGAAGACGCAGAAGAGGCAGACGCAGAAGAGGCAGACGCAGAAGAGGCAGACGCAGAAGAGGCAGACGCAGAAGAGGCAGACGCAGAAGAGGAAGACGCAGAAGAGGCAGACGCAGAAGAGGCAGACGCAGAAGAGGAAGACGCAGAAGAGGCAGACGCAGAAGAGGCAGACGCAGAAGAGGCAGACGCAGAAGAGGAAGACGCAGAAGAGGCAGACGCAGAAGAGGCAGACGCAGAAGAGGCAGACGCAGAAGAGGCAGACGCAGAAGAGGCAGACGCAGAAGAGGCAGACGCAGAAGAGGCAGACGCAGAAGAGGAAGACGCAGAAGAGGCAGACGCAGAAGAGGCAGACGCAGAAGAGGAAGACGCAGAAGAGGCAGATGCAGAAGAGGCAGACGCAGAAGAGGAAGACGCAGAAGGAAGGATTCAACTCAGACAGCCCTTGTCGGGATATGTGTGATGGAATGATCCATCTGCGGTCCCAGCAATCACAATTTCCTTTTCAACATTTGTCCCACACCTTACCTTCCCTCTGTTACTTACCATTACAGCATCCTCTTGGCCACAATGCTGAAATAAAAGCCACCACAAAGCAAATTTCCAATCCAACTTTATATATCTATCCATCTAATATGACATCAAGAAATCAACTCATGACCCTTAAGCAATCCCTTAGTAAAGCTCTTGTGTGTGCTTTTTCCTTACCTACTGATATCATGTAGCACTACTCCAGTGGCTATATCTTCTTCTTCTTCCTCCTTCTTCCTTCAATCTCCTCTCCCTCTTCTTGGTCAACCACTGGCTGGGCAGGCTGCATTTCTTGGGTGGCACAAGGGTGGGTTGTGGTGAGGAGAGGACGGGAAAGCAAGAGGTGCATGCGAGAAGGAGGATAACATATGAGGATCCCAGCATCTTGTATCCTTTCTGCCCTGCCGCTGGCCAAGGGCTCAGGCATGCCCCTGCCAAGAATGGCCATCACCGTCTTCTCCAAGGGATGAGGGGAAGCTAAGAATGGGAGGTGTGCCAGTGAGATTGTTGGGAGGTCGTGGGGGCAACTCTGCTGGTAGTGACTGCCTCAGTCATCTCATTCCACATCCTTCTTTCTAGAAGGCCCTTGTGGGTAGAAGATCTCTCTTGCAGTGTTGACTCCCCTGCACAAAATTGGACTGCTGTGTTCAAGATCCTTGGTGCCCTTTACCTGGCTTGTTAAGCCACTTGTATTAGTGCTGAAGCACTTTTACCACTTTTTCTGGTGTGGAAGGCAATTCAGCTTTAAGAGCCGAAGAGTGTCATTTTGGAATTATTTTTAGTTTTTTTTCTCAGAAGGCAGTTGACCTCTAAGGGCTAAAAATGACCTAATTTTTAAATTATTTTTATATTTTTCATTTCCTTTTAAGGGAACGGCATTGCTTTCTAAAATGACAGGCGAGATAATGCTGTTCTTGCTCCAGGGATGCTATGGTCATGCCACATTGGGTTTCCTGCTTAGAATAGTGCCGGAAAACCAGCTGTACACGTTAAGTGTAAGATTAGCATCATAGGTCACACACAGATTACAAAAAAGGGTCATAAGCGTCATAGGTCATTACCCAAAAGGCATTTTATTATGGAGCGGTAGTTCAAATATAGTTAAACACAACACACAATCAGGATAGACATGGTAGACATACAACTGTGACAAGTAGCTGGTATTAGTTCCAATCGGAAAGATGGCTAGTGGCATGAACAGCTCTTCTCTGCACTGTCTGCCCTGAAAAGCTCTTTAGATATCTCTTTTTAGGGGTGGGATTGGTGTATAATAATGGACAGGACCATTTAACCTCTGATATGTTGAGTTCCTTGGCTCAACTCTTGGATGAAAAACCCTCCCCTTCCCATGAGATCACACCTTCTCTTGGACAGTTTTTTTAACTCAAGGGGGCCGAAATTCCCCCTCTCTTTAAGGCCTGTTACCACCGCAAATCGGCAGCCACACTGCAGAGTGGAGTGGCTGCCAACTTTTCATGGAATGACTGCTGATAGCCCAATTGAACTTCCGAGCTTTCCCGGCGGTGCCCCGATCCCACCACCCCCCCCACCCGCTGCTGCCAGGCTGCTGACCTGGCCAAAATCCTCCCTGGTGGCCCAGTGGGGCCGAAGTTTTAAAATCGTGAAGGCTCTACCCTTTAAGTGAAGGGGAGAGCCGTGGTGATGTGACGCCATGATGACGTCATCGCGGCGGTCACGCCGAACCGTCCCCATCTTTCGCCACCGCCATGTATCCGCAACTCTCACCGCCCCCATTAAGAGTGACGAATAAAAAAAAACAAAGAGCGGAATTTCGCTCAAGAGGCGACCTCAAACACAGCTGCGATAAAAACCATTGAAACGGGGTACGTGTGCCCCGTTTCCGGCGGGAGGCAATTTCTACCCCAAGCTAGACCTCTTATCAATGCCTCTTTTTGCACTATGCCTTTGTCACTCAGCTGTCTGTACAATTCTTTATTTCTTACACTAATTTAAATTAGAGAGGTCAAGCAGGGCTGCGTCATCACACCAACGCTCTTTTCGATCTTCCTTGCTACAATGCTCCATCTCACTACCAATAAGCTCACTGCTGGAATGGAAGTAAACTATGGAACCAATGGGAACCTGTTCAACCTACATCGCCTCCAGGCTAGATCCAAAGTCGTCCCATCCTCTGTCATCGAACTACAGTATGCTGCTTGCCTTTGAGGCCGAACTCCAAGCCATTGTCAACTTCCCTGAGGTGTACAAAAGCATGGGGCCTTACGCTATACATCTGTAAGCAAAGATCCTCCAGCAACCTGACCCCGCCACCAGCACTGCCCCCCGGTATCAAAATCCACGGCTTGGCCTTGGACAACGTGGACCATTTTCCAGATCTCGGGAGTCTGCTATCAGCAAGGGCAGACATCAATAACGAGGTCCAAAACCGTCTCCAGTGTGTCAGCGCAGCCTTCGGCCGCCCGAGGAAGAGAGTGTTTGAAGATCAGGACTTCAAATCTGGCACCAAGCTTATGGTCGACAGGGCAGTAGTGATACCTGTCCTCCTATATGGCTCAGAGACGTGGACTATATACAGCAGACACCTCAAAGCGCTGGAGAAGTACCACCAGCGCTGCCTCCGCAAGAACCTGCAAATCCACTGGCAGGATAAACGCACCCACGTCAGTGTTCTCGCTCAGGCCAACATCCCCAACATCAAAGCACTGACCACACTCAACCAGCTCCGTTGGGCGGGCCAAATCATCCACATGCCCGGCACGAGACTCCCGAAGCAAGTGCTCTACTCGGAACTCCTACACAGCAAGCGAGCGAGACCCAGGTGGGAAGAGGAAACGCTTCAAGCACACCCTCAAAGCCTCCTTGATAAAGTATAACATCCCCACTGGCACCTGGGAATCCCTGGTCCAAGACCTCCCAAAATGGAGGAAGAGCATCCAGGAGGGCACTGAGCACCTCGAGTCTTGTCGCCGAGAGCTTGCAGAAACGAAGCGCAGACAACGGAAGCATTTGGGGGCCAGTGACCATAATTCAGTCAGATTCAAGTTGGTTATGGATAAGGACAAGAATAGGCCTGGAATAAAAGTTCCGAATTGGGGTAAAGCTAATTTTGCTAAGTTAAGGAATGATTTGGCCATAGTGGACTGGAAACAACTACTTGTGGGTAAATCAGTGTCAGAACAATGGGAGGCATTTAAGGAGGAGATGTGGAATGCTCAGGCCAAACATGTGTCCTTAAAGAAAATGGCTGGGAAAAATAATTCCAGAGCCCCCTAGATGTCAAGGGACTTACAGGGGAGGATTAAAAAAAAAGGAACGCTTGTGTCATATATCAACGGTTAAATACTTTAGAATCTTTAGAGGAATATAGAAAGTTAAGAGGCAAAATTAAAAAGAATATTAGGAATGCTAAGATAGAGCACGAGAAATTCATGGTAAAATTAAGGAAAACCCTAAGATGTTCTATAAATATGTTAAAAGTAAGAGGGTAACTAAGAAACCATGAGGGTAATCTTTGTGTGGAGGCAGAAGATGTTGGTAGGGTTCTTAACGAATACTTTGCATCTGTTTTCACAAAGAAAAGAGATAATGCAGATACTGCTATCGAGGAGGAGTGTGATGTTCTGGATGAAATAAATATAGTGAGGGAGGAAGTATTAAGGGGTTTAGCAGCTTTGAATGCCAAAAATTGATGGTCACAGGAATGTGGGAAGGGAGGACCTTGAGACAATCACTATCACTAGGGGGGTAGTGCTGGACAGGCTAATGGGACTCAAGGTAGGCAAGTCCCCTGGTCCTGATGAAATGCATCCCAGGGTATTAAAAGAGATGGCAGAAGTTATAGCAGATGCATTGGTTATAATCTACCAAAATTCTCTGGACTCTGGGGAGGTACCAGCGGATTGGAAAGCAGCTAATGTAACGCCTCTGTTTAAAAAAGGGGGCAGACAAAAGGCAGGTAACTATAGGCCGGTTAGTTTAACATCTGTAGTGGGGAAAATGCTTGAAACTATCATTAAGGAAGAAATAGCAGGACATCTAGATAGGAATAGTGCAATCAAGCAGACGCAGCATGAATTCATGAAGGGGAAATCATGTTTAACTAATTTACTGGAATTCTTTGAGGATATAACGAGCATGGTGGATAGAGGTGTACCGATGGATGTGGTGTATTTAGATTTCCAAAAAGCATTCGATAAGGTGCCACACAAAAGGTTACTGCAGAAGATAGAGGTACGCGGAGTCAGAGGAAATGTATTAGCATGGATAGAGAATTGGCTGGCGAACAGAAAGCAGAGAGTCGGGATAAATTGGTCCTTTTCGGGTTGGAAATCGGTGGTTAGTGGTGTGCCACAGGGATCAGTGCTGGGACTACAACTGTTTACAATATACATAGATGACCTGGAAGAGGGGACAGAGTGTAGTGTAACAAAATTTGCAGATGACACAAAGATTAGTGGGAAAGCGGGTTGTGTAGAGGACACAGAGAGGCTGCAAAGAGATTTGGATAGATTAAGCGAATGGGCTAAGGTTTGGCAGATGTAATACAATGTTGGAAAGTATGAGGTCATCCACCTTGGGGAAAAAAACAGTAAAAGGGAATATTATTTGAATGGGGAGAAATTACAACATGCTGAGGTGCAGAGGGACCTGGGGGTCCTTGTGCATAAATCCCAAAAAGTTAGTTTGCAGGTGCAGCAGGTAATCAGGAAGGCGAATGGAATGTTGGCTTTCATTGTGAGAGGGATGGAGTACAAAAGCAGGGAGGTCCCGCTGCAACTGTATAGGGTATTGGTGAGGCCGCACCTGGAGTACTGCTTGCAGTTTTGGTCACCTTACTTAAGGAAGGATATACTGGCTTTGGAAGGGGTACAGAGACGTTCACTAGGCTGATTCCGGAGATGAGGGGGTTACCTTATGATGATAGATTGAGTAGACTGGGTCTTTACTCGTTGGGAGTTCAGAAGGATGAGGGGTGATCTTATAGAAACATTTAAAATAATGAAAGGGATGGACAAGATAGAGGCAGAGAGGTTGTTTCCACTGGTAGGGGAGACTAGAACTTGGGGGCACAGCCTCAAAATACGGGGGAGCCAATTTAAAACCGAGTTGAGAAGGAATTTCTTCTCCCAGAGGGTTGTGAATCTGTGGAATTCTCTGCCCAAGGAAGCAGTTGAGGCTAGCTCATTGAATGTATTCAAGTCACAGATAGATAGATTTTTAACCAATAAGGGAATTAAGGGTTACGGGGAGTGGGCGGGTAAGTGGAGCTGAGTCCATGGCCAGATCAGCCATGATCTTGTTGAATGGCGGAGCAGGCTCGAGGGGCTAGATGGCCTACTCCTGTTCCTAATTCTTATGTTCTTATGTTCTTATATGTCCCCAGGCCCGGATGAAATGCATCCCAGGCTGTTGAGTGAAGTAAAAGAGGAAATAGCAGAGGCCTTGACCATCATTTTCCAGTCCTCTTTAGATATGGGCATGATGCCAGAGGATTGGAGGACTGCTAATGTAGTGCCCTTGTTTAAGAAGGGAAAAAGGGATAGGCCAAGTAATTACAGGCCTGTCAGCCTAACCTCAGTGATGGGAAAACTAATGGAAAAAATCTGAAAGACAGGCTAAATCTGCATTTGGATAGGCAAGGATTAATTAGGGACAGTCAGCACGGATTTGTTAAGGGACGATGGTGTTTGACTAACCTGATGGAATTTTTTGAGGAGATAACTAAAAGGGTCGATGAGGGTTCCTTGCTTTTTGTGGTATATATCAACGATTTAGTTTTGAATAGAGGGAGTATGATTAAGAAGTTTGCAGACGACACTAAAATTGGCTGTGTAGTTGATAATGAAGAGGAAAGTCATGAGTTGCAGGAGGATATCAATCTACTGGTCACATGGGCAGAGCAGTGGCAAATGGAATTTAATTCAGAGAAGTGTGAGGTGATGCACTTTGGGAGGGTTAATAAGGAAAGGGTATACACATTAAGCGGTAGGCCACTTAATAGTGTAGATGAACAAAGGGACCTTGGAGTGCTTGTCCACAGATCCCTGAAAATAGCAGGCCAGGTGGATAAGATGGTTAAGAAGGCATATGGAATGCTTGCCTTTATTGGCCGAGGCTTAGAATACAAGAGCAGGGAGGTTATGCTTAAATTGTATAATACTTTGGTTCGGCCACAGCTGGAGTACTGCGTGCAGTTCTGGTCGCCGTATTATAGGAAGGACGTGATTGCACTGGAGAGGGTGCACAGGAAATTTGCTAGGATGTTGCCTGGAATGGAGAATCTGAGGACAGATTGGATAGGCTGGATTTGTTCTCATTGGAATAGAGGAGGTTGAGAGGAGACCTCATTGAGGTGTACAAAATATTGAGGGGCCTGGACTAGTGGATAGTAAGTGTCTATTGCCATTGGTGGAGTGGTCTATTATGAGGGGGCATAGTTTTAAGGTGGTTGATGGAAGGTTTAGAGGGGATTTGAGGGGGGGCTTCTTTACACAGAGGGTTGTGAGGATCTGGAACTCGCTGCCTGGAAGGGTGGTGGATGCAGAAACCCTCACCACTTTTAAGAGATGGTTGGATGGGCACTTGAAGTGACGTAACCTGCAGGGTTATGGACCTAGAGCTGGTAATTGGGATTAGACTGGATGACCTTTTGTTGGACGGCGCAGATACAATGGTAAGTACTACAGGGAATCGAATACGGCCAGGGTGATCTCCTGGACTAGTTTCGATCGCCTGGATGGGTTGGAGAGGAATTTTCCCAGATTTTTTTTCTCCCTAAATTGGCTTGGGTTTTTATCTGTTTGTTGCCTCTCCCAGGAGATCACATGGCTCCAGTTGGGGTGGAGTGTAGAATGTTTCAGTATAAGGGGTGTCGCAGTTGTGTGAGGCGGACTGGTTGGGCTGGGTGCTCTTTGCCTTTCCGTCATTGTTCATAGGTTTATATGTAACCTTTAGGGCTGCTGATCAAGGGTCGTGCGGCTCTTTGTCGGCCGGCGTGGACACGATAGACCGAAATGGCCTCCTTCTGCGCTGTAAATTTCTATGTTTCTATGTTTCTAGATAGCCCTAAAAGTCGGGAAACCAAACAAAGGACTGCCATTAAATCCCAGATCCAGTGGAAGCAGAAGCCAACAGGAGCCATCAACAGAATACACGAATGTGAGATCTGGAATGATGGGCCATTCAGACAATCACCCCAGACAAAGGATATACTTTATTTTGGCAGGAAGAAGCATGGACTGTCATCATCATCATCATCATAGGCAGTCCCTCGAAGCGAGGATGACTTGCTTCCACGCCTAAAAAGGGATGAGTTCACAGGTGTTTCAATGAAGGGCCTAATATTCCAGATCCCGAACTACATCGTGAAGGTTGGAAGATGCCTGCGCTTGGATTTTTTTAACGTGTGGTGGCCGTTGCACACCAGCCACCACACAGGTTTGACAGAGCTAGGGCTTGGTTCAGTGGCAAGGATTACCCAAGACTAACTGGCGACCAGCTCTGCTGCACAGACTGAGCGCGCACACATATCGCAGTGTGGGCTGGCCCGTGCTGCCCCTGGGCCCTTGCCTCTTCTGGGCCCCAGATTCACGCCTCTCTTGGGCCCCGGTCACTTCCCTCTATGGACTTTTGCCGCTCCTTCGCTCCTCCTGCTGTGACTGCCCGCACTGCAATCAGCGACCTGGCTTCGTAGCCGTCGCCCTCCTGCTCCCTCCAATGGCCTTGGCCTGCTGATGGTCTTGCAGGCCAGGACCGTGCCGATTTCTGGGCTGGGCCGCTGCACGCTGCTCCCTCCAATGGCCCCGGCCACCATAGACTGTAACGTATAAGAGAAGGCAGTTTGCTACCATTTCTCCTCTCCTCTCCCTTCGCTTCAAGAACTGTGCACTCCGTCCGGGACGAAAAGGAAACCCACCAACGAGGGGCCAAGAGCCTCGCTACTCCACCTTCGGAAGGATCCTTGAGAACAGGACCTGAATGCTGCAACAGCGACACGGAATCGGAAGAGAAAGTTTTCCCCAAGGAAGAAGCAGCGAGTAAGCCAACGGATAATCTGGGTGAGCATTATCCAAGCCCAAGCACCATTAAGACCACCGAATCGAGTGTGGGGGGGTATCGTGTGTCCCAAACCAAGCCTTAGGGGTCTAGTGGGGAGGTGCTATGTGTGATTATAGTGTGTGTGTAAGGTGGGATTTATTGGACGAATCCAGTTATACCCTGTATATTACCGTAGTGTGTTTTCTTATTCGTCTTAATTTGCGACAGGGGCCTGTTAAGACGGGTCAGTTTTTTGTACTGTTATACTGTTTCATTTACGCCACTAGGTGTTACTTTTACTGGTGTGGTGTATGTATGAATAAAGTATTGTACGGTTGAGGCCGAAAGACCCGTCTCTGCTTCAGTTTTCTGGTCCTCCAAATAATTCTCGTGTGTAGAACCGTAGGTTGGGGTGATTCAAAACCACCGAGGCAAACCACCTACAGAATCTGATGACCGCGGCAGAATACGGGTTAAGGGAACAGAAGAGCACGGAAGGTCTAGAAGCCAAGAGATCGGCAATGGGGGTTCATTTTTGGAAAAGTCAATGTAATCCAGTAATGGGTGTTAGATCTGTTATGGGCTGATAGTCCTCAGGATAGGACTGCAGAACGGACAGGGATCAAGGAGCATAAAAAGTCTAAGGAAAGGCGATTTGGCTCCTGTGCCTGCAGAAACTGGCCCAGCTGCTCCGGGAGCAGGTTGGAAAACTGCAGGCCGAGCTCAAAGAGTTTGAAGAGCAATCAGCCGTGAGGGGGGTCGTCGGTAACAGACTAGTAGAGGAGTTGTGTGAGGAAAGGCAGGAGAAGCACGTCCAGGAAGAAACCTTCCACAATACCGGGGAGTACCTGCAGTGCCAAGTCACCGAGCAGGCTGCACGGGAGAAGAATGTCCGGTTAACGGGGAAGGTTGATGGTTTGGAAGAGCAGTTAAAAGACATCAAAATAGCGTACAGAGTAGTTAGGAGAAGGGGGTATGAGGATTCGCACCACGGACCTTGTAAAGAAAGAATCCAGAGCCCAAAACAGGCTCTGTCCAAAGCCAGAGGGATGGTTTGGTTAATCACCCCAGGGGAAGCGTGGGTGGACTGGGAAGAGGAAAGGCAGGAGACTGAGGATTTAGTCCGGGTTAGGGAAGCCCAACTGGCGCCGGAAGCGCCGTCGGAACACATGTGTCCTCTGCGGTAACAGAACTTCAGTCTGCCTGCACCCAACGGTGTGCTGGGCCCGCTGCAGAGCGATTATGTGGTCGCATTTACGATCCCACAACTGCAGGCGATGTTAGTAAACTTGCCCAAGCTCAGAAAGGAAGGAAACCCCTCAGTCCACTTTACGGATGTGGAACAGATAGTGGGGCTCTATGGGTGTAGTGAGGGTAAAGCTCACAAGTTGCTACTGTTTTCCCTGGAGGCGAACCTTGTCCGCAGCCACCATATTGGGACAGGGGACAACCATGGGGTTGAAGGAAGAAATCCTGAGGGCCATGGGGCATTCTCAGGGCAGCTGGCTGGTAAAACACCACAGGCATTTGCAGACAGGCTATGGCTTGTCTACGAAAAGGCCACGGGTGAGGTAATCGACAGATTGCAGTTGCTAGGGGAGCCAAGGAACCACTGGCTCAGGGACCCTCATAGCAAACAGTTTGCCATGAATCAGGGTAAAGGCGGAGGCTTGGTTTGACTCCGAGGATCTCGCAAAAATACGGAGGCCAGCGTGCTCCGTAGGATTGAACCTGGCTTTTAAAATCGGTTCAGAGGAGGAGATCAAACCAAGTAAAGGCCATGAGATGCAGGCTAGTGAGGGTCACGAAGGACTATTATCTGACTGGTGACAGATTAGGAAAAGGGGAGGTGCAACGAGACCTGGGTGTCATGGTACATCAGTCATTGAAGGTTGGCATGCAGGTACAGCAGGCGGTTAAGAAAGCAAGGGGCCTTCATAGCGAGGGGATTTGAGTACAGGGGAAGGGAGGTGTTGCTACAATTGTACAGGGCCTTGGTGAGGCCACACCTGGAGTATTGTGTACAGTTTTGGTCTCCTAACTTGAGGAAGGACATTCTTGCTATTGAGGGAGTGCAGCGAAGGTTCACCAGACTGATTCCCGGGATGGCGGGACTGACCTATCAAGAAAGACTGGATCAACAGGGCTTGTATTCACTGGAGTTCAGAAGAATGAGAGGGGACCTCATAGAAACGTTTAAAATACTGATAGGTTTACAGGTTAGATGCAGGAAGAATGTTCCCAATGTTGGGGAAGTCCAGAACCAGGGGTCACAGTCTAAGGATAAGGGGGAAGCCATTTAGGACCGAGATGAGGAGAAACTTCTTCACCCAGAGAGTGGTGAACCTGTGGAATTCTCTACCACAGAAAGTTGTTGAGGCCAATTCACTAAATATATTCAAAAAGGAGTTAGATGAAGTCCTTACTACTAAGGGGAATCAAGGGGTATGGTGAGAAAGCAGGAATGGAGTACTGAAGTTGCATGTTCAGCCATGAACTCATTGAATAGGACTCCTGACTCTGGCTGTTCCCTCTTCATTAGAATGCATTCCCATCTCATGTGGAGGGATCCTAATTCAATGGCCAAAGGTCTGGACCTCGCTCCCGCCTGCTCGTTCCCTGTGAACCCCACGAGACTGAATGGGACCTTTCTGGACATGGGTGAATTGGCCAGGTCCCTTGCATGTGCTCGAAGCTCCGGTGTCCGAATGGCCTACTCCTGCACCTATTTTCTATGTTTCTATGAATGGCGTTAGGAAGGGGATAGTGCAGAGAAGGCAAGGATATGCTTTGGATGTGCGAAGATAGGACACTGGAGGCGAGAGTGCCCAAACCAGAAAAAGGGGCAAGGCAAAGGGAGTCCTCCGGTGCCCACGGAAAGACCTGTCGAGACGAAGGGGCCGACCGGGGAACCGTTTGATGTTCTGGTGGCCGCCCTTCGGACAGTTTTTGGGCAGGAGAAGGGAAGGGTAGACGCTGCCTTGAGCAGTGTGATCCCAACCACTCCCATAAGCCCACTACCTTGACGAGCACACGCCCAGCCTGAGTTCCTGTGTCCGCTCACGTACGATGAGTGAGGATGGGGGTAGAGACGGTACACAGGAAGTACTTGATGGACACCGGAGCTTCGAGCACATGCAAGGGACCTGGCCAATTCACCCATGTCCAGAAAGGTCCCATTCAGTCTCGTGGGGTTCACAGGGAACGAGCAGGCGGGAGCGAGGTCCAGACCTTTGGCCATTGAATTAGGATCCCTCCACATGAGATGGGAATGCATTCTAATGAAGAGGGAACAGCCAGAGTCAGGAGTCCTCGTGGTCGACTTTGTGCTAGCTCACATAATTGTGGATTTAAGGAATCGCTGTCTTTGGGTGCAGTGGGTTTCGATAAGAAGGGATAACTTATGGTAATTCCTAAGACGAGGAAGGAAAGGGTAGCATGTGTATGATGAAACCCAAGGGGAGTTACGACCTGGAGCAATTGGTCAGTAATATCCAGCAAAGTACCAGGCGGACATGCGGGACAATCTCGCATCGTTCGCCACGACTGTGGCCGGGTGACGGGGGTTGAAGTCAGAGTACCATGTCATGGCCACAGAAGCAGTACCGTTTCCCCAGAGAGGCAGAAGCCGACTTGGAAATGGATCCCTGGTAGAACAGGCAATAGTGAGGCCGATAGCCACCCACGTGAACTCACCACTTTGGCCGGTTAAGAAAGCTGACCAGTTGTGGAGAGCCATTGTGGACTATCGGGTGCTCAATAAAACCATCCCAGCCTGCACGCCCACAGTCGCGAATGTTGCTGATCTGATAGGGAGCATTCCAGTGTCTGCAACCACTTTTACGGTGCTGGATATCTCCAATGGGTTTTGGTCGATTCCGCTAAAAAGGGAAGACCAATATAAGTTTGCTTTTACATTCAAGGGACAGCAATACACATAGACATGCCTTCCCCAGGGATTCCATTATAGCCCCTCTATATTCCATCAGTGCATGGCAGACGCTTTAAAAGGGTTTAGCAGACCTCAGCAGCTAGTCCAGTATATGGACGATTTGCTTTTCTTCTCCGACGAGGAGGAGGAGCATTGGCCACTGCTGATCGAGCTGCTGGAGTTGCTGAAAGGGACAGGATTCAAGGTGAACCCAAAGAAAGCTCAGATCAGACGCAAGGAAGCTAAATTCCTCAGGCTGACCGTGAGGGCTGGAGAAAGGGCTATAGATGAGACAAAGAGGAGGGCGGTACAGGAGTTACCAGACCCCACAAGTGTGACCGGGGTGAGATCCTTTTTGGGGCTCACGGGGTATTGCAGGGATTTCATTGAGGATTACGCAGCCACGGCAGCCCCTTTGCTTTGGCTCCTCCGCAAGCGAGTCGGATGGGAGTGGGATGAGGACTGCAAGGCAGTGTTTATCCACCTCAAAGAAGACCTGCAGAAGGCACCCGCACTAGGGGCGATAAATGGTGGGAAGAATTATTTTTGGAGGTAGCAGCCAGCGGAGACAGCTTGAGCGCGGAGCAGCACGGCAAGCTGTGACACCCCCCCCACCGTGGTCTACCCCTTCAGGGTTCTCACGGATGTAGAACGGGGATACTCCAATTGCAAGAGGCATCTCTTGGCCACGCATTGGGCCATGAAACGTTCCCAGCTTTTTACGGGATTATCCCTGGTAGTTCTACTGACCCACCATACTCCCCACTCAGTTGTTGTTAGACAGGAGAATAAAGGACGGGACAGTGAGCAGTGCCCGCATTGCTTACTGGACTTTACGCTCTCGCAGATGAAACTGAGAGTGCTGGCCCTGACCGAGCCCAAGTTGGCCGCCAACAAGATCTATCTAGGGATGGCCCACAATTGTATGGTGAAGGGGTGTGGGACGTAGACGTAGGATTCCGAGCTGGGATACACCCGACAGGCCGGGAGATTTACATAGACGGCTCCAGTTCAGTTGTGAATGGGGAGCGTTTCACCGGGTGCGGGATTTATGACTCTTGGTCTAGTATTGCGAGGGCCATTAAACTCCCCAGCACTGAGCGCTCAGCACGTCGAATTGTTAGCGGTGGTGTATGTGGTCACCCACCCGGGCGAGTTTGCCACCCCATATACCATCTGCTCAGATTCCATGTTTACATGCAATTTGTGCACTGAATACTTGGCCATCTGGGCCTGGCTGGTTTCAAATCCGCAGACGGGAAGCCCCCAGCAACAGCACCATTGCTAAGGAAAATCCTAGAGGTCACGGGCATACAGGGGGACTTTTACATTCACAAGGTTAAGGCCCATTCTAAGACAGAGCCCAGAGGGGAAGGCAACCAAAGGGCAGACAGATTAGCAAAAGAGGGGGCCAGGGCAGGAGAGTTCTAGGACCTATATGGGTCAGGCCCGGTAGCAGCGATCCGGGACAGGAGAGGTACATCAGGGGTACAAGGGTAGCTTTGGCCCCGGACTTAAGACAAGTCCAAACCCAGGATACTGTCCTTAAGGACATCCTGGGGAAAAACGAGAAAGGCGAGCAGGTAGAGGGTCCGTTCGGGGCAGCGGACGTGACCGTAAAAGAGGGGATGTTGATTAAAGGGGATC
>NW_027252369.1:0-26328 GCF_044704955.1 Pristiophorus japonicus | reverse complement strand
CACACCCCACACCCCACCCTGTGTGTTCCTGCAGCTCCTGATCTCAGACTGAGACTGTCTGCCTCACCCCCCCCTCCTCCCACCCCTCCTCCTCCACCCCCTCCCCCCCCCCCCCCTACACCCCTCCACCCCTCACCCCCTACCCACACACACCCGACACCCCACCCTGTGTGTTCCTGCAGCTCCTGATCTCAGACTGAGACTGTCTGCAATGTCTGTCTGTCTCACCCCCCCCTCCACCCCCTCCTCCCCATCCTCCACCCCCCCCTACACCCCCTACACCCCTCCACCCCCTCACCCCCTACCCACACACACCCCACACCCCACCCCCACTCTTGTGTGTTCCTGCAGCTCCTGATCTCAGACTGAGACTGTCTGCAATGTCTGTCTGTCTCACCCCCCCCCTCCTCCATCCACCCCCTCCTCCTCCCCCTCCACCCACTCCTCCTCCACCCCCTCCTCCACCTCCACCCCCCACCCCACCCTCTCCACCTCCACCCCCTCACCCCCTACCCACACACACCCCACACCCCACCCTGTGTGTTCCTGATCTCAGACTGAGACTGTCTGCAATGTCTGTCTGTCTCACCCCCTCCTCCCACCCTCCTCCACCTCACCCCCTACACCCCCCCCTCCACCTCCATCCACCCCCCCATCCCCTCCTCCTCCTCCACCCCCTCCTCCACCCCCCCTCCTCCTCCCCCTCCCCCCCCTCCTCCTCCACCCCTCCACCCCCCCTCCTCCTCTCCCTCCCCCCCCTCCTCCTCCTCTACCCCTCCACCCCCTCCTCCCCCTCCCCCCCCTCCTCCTCTCCCCCTCCCCCCCCTCCTCCTCCACCCCTCCACCCCCCCCTCCTCCTCCCCCTCCCCCCCTCCTCCTCCTCTACCCCTCCACCCCCTCCTCCACCTCCACCCCCTCCTCTACCTCCATCCACCCCCCCATCCCCTCCTCCTCCTCCACCCCCTCCTCCACCCCACCCTCCTCCTCCACCCTCCACCCCCTCACCCCCTACCCACACACACCCCACCCACTCTTGAGATGTTTAATGTGATGGACCGGGAGGTTTATTGCTGTGGCCTGAGATAAAGACCAGGATCTGGAGCTCCAGATGTTTGATGTGATGGACCGGGAGGTTTATTGCTGTGGCCTGAGATAAAGACCAGGATCTGGAGCTCCAGATGTTTGATGTGATGGACCGGGAGGTTTATTGCTGTGGCCTGAGATAAAGACCAGGATCTGGAGCTTGAGATGTTTGATGTGATGGACCGGGAAGTTTATTGCTGTGGCCTGAGATAAAGACCAGGATCTGGAGCTCCAGATGTTTGATGTGATGGACCGGGAGGTGTATTTTATTTCTCAGGCTCCATGGGACAACTTGCTCAGAGACCTCCCAACATGAAATGGTCAGGAAAGGATCCCTTCCATGCAGCAGTGGGGCAGTGAGGAGGCAGGGGGCAGTCGCAATGGCTGCAGACTGTCCAACAATGGTCGGGGAAAGTTTACCAACTTCCAACAAAACTTCCAACAAACTTCCAATAAAACTTCCAACAACTTGCACTCATAAAACACACTGCCTGCCCCGCAAGTGTGCCACTTCCGGTCCGCTCCATGCCCCGCAGTGAGCTCACTTCCGCTGTCCTCTCTCTCTCTATGCCCCGCAAGCGTGCCACTTCCGGGCCGCTCCATGCCCCGCAGTGAGCTCACTTCCGCTATCCTCTCTCTCTGCCCCGCACTGTTGCCACTTCCGGCACTCGCTCCACGCCCCGCACACGTTGTCACTTCCGGCTCTCTGCACATCCTGCTCCAGTCTGACTTCCGGCGCTGGGAGAGCAAGGACAAGAGAGAGGTGAGAAAATATAATTGTATCTAAATCCTCAAATGAAAATATAATTGTATCTAAATCCTCAAATATCTCATCAATATCAATCTATACCGTGTATTGTATATATATATAGTGTATTGTGTATATATATAGTGTTATATAGTGTATTGTGTATATATATAGTGTTATATAGTGTATTGTGTGTATATATAGTGTTATATAGTGTATTGTGTATATATATAGTGTTATATAGTGTATTGTGTATATATATAGTGTTATATAGTGTATTGTGTATATATATAGTGTTATATAGTGTATTGTATATATATATAGTGTATTGTGTATATATATAGTGTTATATAGTGTATTGTGTATATATATAGTGTTATATAGTGTATTGTGTGTATATATAGTGTTATATAGTGTATTGTGTATATATATAGTGTTATATAGTGTATTGTGTATATATATAGTGTTATATAGTGTATTGTGTATATATATAGTGTTATATAGTGTATTGTGTATATATATAGTGTTATATAGTGTATTGTGTATATATATAGTGTTATATAGTGTATTGTGTATATATATAGTGTTATATAGTGTATTGTGTATATATATAGTGTTATATAGTGTATTGTGTATATATATAGTGTATTGTGTGTATATATATAGTGTATTGTGTGTATATATAGTGTTATATAGTGTATTGTGTATATATAGTGTTATATAGTGTATTGTGTATATATAGTGTTATATAGTGTATTGTGTATATATATAGTGTTATATAGTGTATTGTGTATATATATAGTGTTATATAGTGTATTGTGTGTATATATATAGTGTTATATAGTGTATTGTGTATATATATAGTGTTATATAGTGTATTGTGTATATATATAGTGTTATATAGTGTATTGTGTATATATATAGTGTTATATAGTGTATTGTGTATATATATAGTGTTATATAGTGTATTGTGTATATATATAGTGTATTGTGTGTATATATATAGTGTATTGTATATATATATAGTGTATTGTATATATATATAGTGTTATATAGTGTATTGTGTGTATATATAGTGTTATATAGTGTATTGTGTATATATATAGTGTTATATAGTGTATTGTGTATATATATAGTGTTATATAGTGTATTGTGTATATATATAGTGTTATATAGTGTATTGTGTATATATATAGTGTTATATAGTGTATTGTGTATATATATAGTGTTATATAGTGTATTGTGTATATATATAGTGTTATATAGTGTATTGTGTATATATATAGTGTTATATAGTGTATTGTGTATATATATAGTGTATTGTGTGTATATATATAGTGTATTGTATATATATATAGTGTTATATAGTGTATTGTGTGTATATATAGTGTTATATAGTGTATTGTGTATATATAGTGTTATATAGTGTATTGTGTATATATATAGTGTTATATATCTGTAAATTATCATCACACTGAGAATTATATATTTATCATTAAATGTACATCTATATATGTATATATAGTGATAGTGTTATATAGTGATATATATATATAGTGTTATATATCTGTAAATTATCACACTGAGAATTATATATATATACCATTAAATGTACATCTATATATATATAGTGATAGTGTTATATAGTGAGATATATATATATAGAAATTATAGTGTTATATAACTGAGATATCTCTCAGACAGAGATACACCCCTACTGTCGTGTGTTATATACTGATATATAGTGTGTTATATACACTGAGATTAAAGATATATATATATATATACACAGACCCAGAGATACTGTAGTATGTTATATACTGATATATAGTGTGTTATATACACTGAGATTATATATATATATAGACCTAGAGATACTGTAGTGTGTTATATACTGATATATAGTGTGTTATATACACTGAGATTAAAGATATATATATATACACAGACCCAGAGATACTGTAGTATGTTATATACTGATATATAGTGTGTTATATACACTGAGATTATATATATATATACACACAGACCCAGAGATACTGATATATAGTGTGTTATATACACTGAGATTAAAGATATATATATATATATATACACAGACCCAGAGATACTGTAGTATGTTATATACTGATATATAGTGTGTTATATACACTGAGATTATATATATATATATATACACAGACCCAGAGATACTGTAGTGTGATATATACTGATATATAGTGTGTTATATACACTGAGATTATATATTATATATATACACAGACCTAGAGATACTGTAGTGTGATATATACTGATATATAGTGTGTTATATACACTGAGATTATATATATATATATATATATATATACACAGACCCAGAGATACTGTAGTGTGATATATACTGATATATAGTGTGTTATATACACTGAGATTATACACACCCAGAGATACTGTAGTGTGATATATACTGATATATAGTGTGTTATATACACTGAGATTATATATTATATATATACACAGACCTAGAGATACTGTAGTGTGATATATACTGATATATAGTGTGTTATATACACTGAGATTACAGACCCAGAGATACTGTAGTGTGATATATACTGATATATAGTGTGTTATATACACTGAGATTATATATATACAGACCCAGAGACACTGTAGTGTGTTATATTGCCCCAGAGAGCTGTGGAGGCTGGGACATTGAATATATTTAAGGTGGAGATAGACAGATTTTTGAGCGATAAGGGAGTGAAGTGTTATGGGGAGCGGGCGGGGAAGTGGAGCTGTGTCCATGATCGGATTAAATGGCGGAGCAGGTTCGAGGGGCCGAATGGCTGATCCCTGCTCCTATTTCTGATCTTATGAGAGAGCCCCAGAGAGAGTGGGGAATGTTAGAGCGGTGGGGGTGGGGAGGGAGAGATAGGGAGTTGTGGGGGAGAGGAGAGATAGGGTGTTGTGGGGGAGGGAGAGGAGAGATAGGGTGTTGTGGGGGAGGGAGAGATAGGGTGTTGTGGGGGAGGGAGAGGAGATATAGGGTGTTGTGGGGGAGGGAGAGATAGGGTGTTGTGGGGGAGGGAGAGATAGGGTGTTGTGGGGGAGGGAGAGATAGGGTGTTGTGGGGGAGGGAGAGATAGGGTGTTGTGGGGGAGGGAGAGATAGGGTGTTGTGGGGGAGGGAGAGGAGAGATAGGGTGTTGTGGGGGAGGGAGAGGAGAGATAGGGTGTTGTGGGGGAGGGAGAGGAGAGATAGGGTGTTGTGGGGGAGGGAGAGATAGGGTGTTGTGGGGGAGGGAGAGATAGGGTGTTGTGGGGGAGAGGAGAGATAGGGAGTTGTGGGGGAGGGAGAGATAGGGTGTTGTGGGGGAGGGAGAGATAGGGTGTTGTGGGGGAGAGGAGAGATAGGGTGTTGTGGGGGAGGGAGAGATAGGGTGTTGTGGGGGAGGGAGAGGAGAGATAGGGTGTTGTGGGGGAGGGAGAGATAGGGTGTTGTGGGGGAGAGGAGAGATAGGGTGTTGTGGGGGAGAGGAGAGATAGGGTGTTGTGGGGGAGGGAGAGATAGGGTGTTGTGGGGGAGGGAGAGATAGGGTGTTGTGGGGGAGGGAGAGATAGGGTGTTGTGGGGGAGGGAGAGATAGGGAGTTGTGGGGGAGGGAGAGATAGGGTGTTGTGGGGGAGAGGAGAGATAGGGTGTTGTGGGTGAGGGAGAGATAGGGTGTTGTGGGGGAGGGAGAGGAGAGATAGGGTGTTGTGGGGAGGGAGAGATAGGGTGTTGTGGGGAGGGAGAGATAGGGAGTTGTGGGGGAGGGAGAGATAGGGTGTTGTGGGGGAGAGGAGAGATAGGGTGTTGTGGGGGAGAGGAGAGATAGGGTGTTGTGGGGGAGGGAGAGATAGGGAGTTGTGGGGGAGGGAGAGATAGGGAGTTGTGGGGGAGGGAGAGATAGGGTGTTGTGGGGGAGAGGAGAGATAGGGTGTTGTGGGGGAGGGAGAGGAGAGATAGGGTGTTGTGGGGGAGGGAGAGGAGAGATAGGGTGTTGTGGGGGAGGGAGAGGAGAGATAGGGTGTTGTGGGGGAGGGAGAGATAGGGTGTTGTGGGGGAGAGGAGAGATAGGGTGTTGTGTGGGAGGGAGAGATAGGGTGTTGTGGGGAGGGAGAGATAGGGTGTTGTGGGGGAGGGAGAGGAGAGATAGGGTGTTGTGGGGGAGGGAGAGGAGAGATAGGGTGTTGTGGGGGAGGGAGAGATAGGGTGTTGTGGGGGAGAGGAGAGATAGGGTGTTGTGTGGGAGGGAGAGATAGGGTGTTGTGGGGGAGGGAGAGGAGAGATAGGGTGTTGTGGGGGAGGGAGAGATAGGGTGTTGTGGGGGAGGGAGAGATAGGGTGTTGTGGGGGAGGGAGAGATAGGGTGTTGTGGGGGAGAGGAGAGATAGGGTGTTGTGGGGGAGAGGAGAGATAGGGTGTTGTGGGGAGGGAGAGATAGGGTGTTGTGGGGGAGGGAGAGGAGAGATAGGGTGTTGTGGGGGAGGGAGAGATAGGGTGTTGTGGGGGAGGGAGAGATAGGGTGTTGTGGGGGAGGGAGAGATAGGGTGTTGTGGGGGAGGGAGAGATAGGGTGTTGTGGGGGAGAGGAGAGATAGGGTGTTGTGGGGGAGAGGAGAGATAGGGTGTTGTGGGGGAGGGAGAGATAGGGTGTTGTGGGGAGGGAGAGATAGGGTGTTGTGGGGGAGGGAGAGATAGGGTGTTGTGGGGGAGGGAGAGATAGGGTGTTGTGGGGGAGAGGAGAGATAGGGTGTTGTGGGTGAGGGAGAGGAGAGATAGAGAGTTGTGGGTGAGGGAGAGATAGGGTGTTGTGGGGGAGGGAGAGGAGAGATAGGGTGTTGTGGGGGAGAGGAGAGATAGGGTGTTGTGGGGGAGAGGAGAGATAGGGTGTTGTGGGGGAGGGAGAGATAGGGTGTTGTGGGGGAGAGGAGAGATAGGGTGTTGTGGGGGAGGGAGAGATAGGGTGTTGTGGGGGAGGGAGAGATAGGGTGTTGTGGGGGAGGGAGAGGAGAGATAGGGTGTTGTGGGGGAGGGAGAGGAGAGATAGGGTGTTGTGGGGGAGAGGAGAGATAGGGTGTTGTGGGGGAGGGAGAGATAGGGTGTTGTGGGGGAGGGAGAGGAGAGATAGGGTGTTGTGGGGGAGGGAGAGATAGGGTGTTGTGGGGGAGGGAGAGATAGGGTGTTGTGGGGGAGGGAGAGATAGGGTGTTGTGGGGGAGGGAGAGATAGGGTGTTGTGGGGGAGGGAGAGATAGGGTGTTGTGGGGAGGGAGAGGAGAGATAGGGAGTTGTGGGGGAGAGGAGAGATAGGGTGTTGTGGGGAGGGAGAGATAGGGTGTTGTGGGGGAGGGAGAGGAGAGATAGGGAGTTGTGGGGGAGGGAGAGATCGGGTGTTGTAGGGGAGGGAGAGGAGAGATAGGGTGTTGTGGGGGAGGGAGAGGAGAGATAGGGAGTTGTGGGGGAGAGGAGAGATAGGGTGTTGTGGGGGAGGGAGAGATAGGGTGTTGTGGGGGAGGGAGAGGAGAGATAGGGTGTTGTGGGGGAAATCGCCTCATGGTGTGCAGTTTGTTAACCCGGGTCTGTTCCTTATTCACAGGGACAGACATGTTGCTTCTCCGAATAATGCAGAACGTGGCAACTCATGGTAGGTACAATCACCTCCAGCCCTGGCTGTCCATACAGTCAGGTAAACCTGGGGCACCCCTCCCTGTATCTGTAAACTCCTCCAGCCTCCCTATCTCTGTAACCCCCTCCAGCCCCTACAACCCTCCCTATCTCTGTAACCTCCTCCAGCCCCGACACCCCTCCCTATCTCTGTAACCCCCTCCAGCCCCTACACCCCTCCCTATCTCTGTAACCTCCTCCACCCCCTACACCCCTCCCGATCTCTGTAACCTCCTCCAGCCCCGACACCCCTCCCTGTCTCTGTAACCTCCTCCAGCCCCGACACCCCTCCCTGTCTCTGTAACCACCTCCAGCCCCGACACCCCTCCCTGTCTCTGTAACCTCCTCCAGCCCTCCCTATCTCTGTAACCTCCTCCAGCCCCTACACCCCTCCCTATCTCTGTAACCTCCTCCACCCCCTACACCCCTCCCTACCTCTGTAACCTCCTCCACCCCCTACACCCCTCCCTACCTCTGTAACCTCCTCCAGCCCCTACACCCCTCCCTATCTCTGTAACCTCCTCCACCCCCTACACCCCTCCCTACCTCTGTAACCTCCTCCAGCCCCTACAACCCTCCCTGTCTCTGTAACCTCCTCCAGCCCTCCCTATCTCTGTAACCCCCTCCAGCCTCTACACCCCTCCCTATCTCTGTAACCTCCTCCAGCCCCTACACCCCTCCCTGTCTCTGTAACCTCCTCCAGCCCCTACACCCCTCCCTATCTCTGTAACCTCCTCCAGCCCCTACACCCCTCCCTGTCTCTGTAATCCCCTCCAGCCCCTACACCCCTCCCTATCTCTGTAACCTCCTCCAGCCCCTAAACCCGTCCCTATCTCTGTAACCTCCTCCAGTCCCTACACCCCTCCCTATCTCTGTAACCTCCTCCAGTCCCTACACCCCTCCCTATTTCTCTAACCCCCTACATCCCTCCCTATCTCTGTAACCCCCTCCAGCCCTACACCCCTCACTATCTCTGTAACCCCCTCCAGCCCCGACACCCCTCCGTTTCTCTGTAACCCCCTCCAGCCCCTACACCCCTCCCTATTTCTCTAACCTCCTTCAGTCCCTACACCCCTCCGTATCTCTGTAACCTACTCCAGCCCTCCCTATCTCTGTAACCTCCTCCAGCCCCGACACCCCCTCCCTATCTCTGTAACCTCCTCCAGCCCCTACACCCCTCCCTATCTCTGTAACCTCCTCCAGCCCCTACACCCCTCCCTATCGCTGTAACCTCCTCCAGCCCCTACACCCCTCCCTATCTCTGTAACCTCCTCCAGCCCCTACACCCCTCCCTATCGCTGTAATCTCCTCCAGCTGTCCGGGGTTCGGGGACGAGGGGTCCGTGGGTTAGTGGACACGGGTCCGGGGACGAGAGGTCCGGGGTTTGGGGACGAGGGTTTCGGGGACGTGGGGTCCGGGGGTTCGGGGATAAGAGGTCCGGGGTTTAGGGGACGAGGGGTCCGGGGTTTAGGGGACGCTGGTCCGGGGACGAGAGGTCCGGGGTTCGGGGACGAGGGGTCCGGGGGTTAGTGGACGAGGGTCCGGGGACAAGAGGTCCCGGGTTCGGGGACCGGGGGTTCGGGGATAAGAGGTCCGGGGTTTAGGGGACGAGGGGTCCGGGGGTTAGGGGACGAGGGGTCCGGGGTTCGGGTACAAGGGGTCCTGGTTTCGGGGATGAGGGGGTTCGGGGACGAGGATCCGGGATTTAGGGACAAGGGTCCGGGGGTTTCGGGGACGAGGGGTCTGGGTTTCGGGGACAAGGGGTCTGGGGTTCGGGGACGAGGGGTCTGGGGTTAGGGGACAAGGGGTCTGGGGTTAGGGGACGAGGGGTCTGGGGTTAGGGGACGAGGGGTCTGGGGTTCGGGGACGAGGGGTCTGGGGTTCGGGGACGAGGGGTCTGGGTTTCGGGGACGAGGGGTCTGGGTTTCGGGGACGAGGGGTCCGGGGTTAGGGGACGAGGAGTCTGGGGTTAGGGGACGAGGGGTCTGGGGTTCGGGGACGAGGGGTCTGGGTTTCGGGGACGAGGGGTCTGGGGTTCGGGGACGAGGGGTCTGGGGTTCGGGGACGAGGGGTCTGGGTTTCGGGGACGAGGGGTCTGGGGTTCGGGGACGAGGGGTCTGGGGTTAGGGGACGTGGGGGTCTGGGGTTAGGGGACGAGGGGTCTGGGGTTAGGGGACGAGGGGTCCGGGGTTAGGGGACGAGGAGTCTGGGGTTAGGGGACGAGGGGTCCGGGGTTAGGGGACGAGGGTCTGGGGTTAGGGGACGAGGGGTCTGGGGTTAGGGGACGAGGGGTCTGGGGTTAGGGGACGAGGGGTCCGGGGTTAGGGGACGAGGGGTCTGGGGTTAGGGGACGAGGGGTCCGGGGTTAGGGGACGAGGAGTCTGGGGTTAGGGGACGAGGGGTCTGGGGTTCGGGGACGAGGGGTCTGGGGTTCGGGGACGATGGTCTGGGGTTAGGGGACGAGGGGGTTAGGGGACGAGGGGTCTGGGGTTAGGGGACGAGGGTCCGGGGTTCGGGTACGAGGGTCCGGGGACGAGGGCTCTGGGGGTTCGGGGACGAGGGGTTCGGGGACGAGGGTCCGAGGCTCGGGGACGAGGGGTCTGGGTTTCAGGGATGAGGGGATTCGGGACGAGGGGTCTGGGGTTAGGGGACGAGGGGTCTGGGGTTCGGGGATGAGGGGTTCGGGGACGAGGGGTCTGGGGTTAGGGGACGAGGGGTCTGGGGTTCGGGGACGAGAGGTCTGGGGTTCGGGGACGAGGGTCCGGGGTTCGGATACGAGGGTCCGGGGACGAGGGCTCTGGGGGTTCGGGGACGAGGGGTTCGGGGACGAGGGTCCGAGGCTCGGGGACGAGGGGTCTGGGGTTCGGGGACGAGGGTCCGAGGGTCCGGGGACGAGGGCTCTGGGGGTTCGGGGACGAGGGGTTCGGGGACGAGGGTCCGAGGCTCGGGGACGAGGGGTCTGGGGTTCGGGGACGAGGGTCCGGGGTTCGGGTACGAGGGTCCGGGGACAAGGGCTCTGGGGGTTCGGGGACGAGGGGTTCGGGGACGAGGGTCCGAGGTTCGGGGACGAGGGGTCTGGGGTTCGGGGACGAGGGTCCGAGGTTCGGGTACGAGGGTCCGGGGACGAGGGCTCTAGGGGTTCGGGGACGAGGGGTTCGGGGACGAGGGTCCGAGGCTCGGGGACGAGGGGTCTGGGGTTCGGGGACGAGGGTCCGGGGTTCGGGTACGAGGGTCCGGGGACAAGGGCTCTGGGGGTTTGGGGACGAGGGGTTCGGGGACGAGGGGTTCGGGGACGAGGGTCCGAGGCTCGGGGACGAGGGGTCTGGGGTTCGGGGACGAGGGTCCGGGGTTCGGGTACGAGGGTCCGGGGACAAGGGCTCTGGGGGTTTGGGGACGAGGGTCCGAGGCTCGGGGACGAGGGGTCTGGGGTTCGGGGACGAGGGTCCGGGGTTCTGGAATGAGGGGTCTCGGGTTCGGGGACGAGGGGTCTGGGTTTCGGGGACGAGGGGTCTGGAGTTAGGGGACGAGGGGGTCTGGGGTTAGGGGACGAGGGGGTCTGGGTTTCGGGAATGAGGGGGTTAGGGGACGAGGGTTCTGGGGTTCGGGGACGAGGATCCGGTGTTCGGGGACGAGGGCGTTAGGGGGCGAGGGGTCCGGGGTTCGGGGACGAGGGTCCGGGGTTCGGGGATGAGGGTCTGGGGTTAGGGGACGAGGGGGTTAGGGGACGAGGGGTCTGGGGTTAGGGGACGAGGGGGTCTGGGGTTCGGGGACGAGGGGTCTGGGGTTAGGGGACGAGGGGGTCTGGGGTTCGGGGACGAGGGGTCTGGGGTTAGGGGACGAGGGGGTTAGGGGACGAGGGGGTCTGGGGTTAGGGGACGAGGGGGTCTGGGGTTAGGGGACGAGGGGTCTGGGGTTAGGGGACGAGGGGGTCTGGGGTTAGGGGACGACGGGTCTGGGGTTAGGGGACGAGGGGTCTGGGGTTAGGGGACGAGGGGGTCTGGGGTTAGGGGACGAGGGGTCTGGGGTTAGGGGACGAGGGGGTCTGGGGTTAGGGGACGACGGGTCTGGGGTTAGGGGACGAGGGGGTTAGGGGACGAGGGGGTTAGGGGACGAGGGGGTCTGGGGTTAGGGGACGAGGGGGTCTGGGGTTAGGGGACGAGGGGTCTGGGGTTAGGGGACGAGGGGGTCTGGGGTTAGGGGACGAGGGGGTTAGGGGACGAGGGGTCTGGGGTTAGGGGACGAGGGGGTCTGGGGTTCGGGGACGAGGGGTCTGGGGTTAGGGGACGAGGGGGTTAGGGGACGAGGGGTCTGGGGTTAGGGGACGAGGGGTCTGGGGTTAGGGGACGAGGGTCTGGGGTTAGGGGACGAGGGGTCTGGGGTTAGGGGACGAGGGGTCTGGGGTTAGGGGACGAGGGGTCTGGGGTTAGGGGACGAGGGGGTCTGGGGTTCGGGGACGAGGGGTCTGGGGTTAGGGGACGAGGGGGTCTGGGGTTAGGGGACGAGGGGTCTGGGGTTAGGGGACGAGGGGGTCTGGGGTTAGGGGACGAGGGGTCTGGGGTTAGGGGACGAGGGTCTGGGGTTAGGGGACGAGGGGTCTGGGGTTAGGGGACGAGGGGTCTGGGGTTAGGGGACGAGGGGGTCTGGGGTTCGGGGACGAGGGGGTCTGGGGTTAGGGGACGAGGGGGTCTGGGATTAGGGGACGAGGGGTCTGGGGTTAGGGGACGAGGGGTCTGGGGTTAGGGGACGAGGGGGTCTGGGGTTAGGGGACGAGGGGTCTGGGGTTCGGGGACGAAGGGTCTGGGGTTTGGGGACGAAGGGGTCTGGGGTTAGGGGACGACGGGTCTGGGGTTAGGGGACGAGGGGTCTGGGGTTCGGGGACGAGGGGTCTGGGGTTAGGGGACGAGGGGTCTGGGGTTAGGGGACGAGGAGTCTGGGGTTAGGGGACGAGGGGTCTGGGGTTAGGGGACGAGGAGTCTGGGGTTAGGGGACGAGGGGTCTGGGGTTCGGGGACGAGGGGTCTGGGGTTAGGGGACGAGGGGGTCTGGGGTTCGGGGACGAGGGGTCTGGGGTTAGGGGACGAGGGTCTGGGGTTCAGGGACGAGGGTCCGGGGTTCGGGGACGAGGGTCTGGGGTTCGGGGACGAGGGGTCTGGGGTTAGGGGACGAGGGTCTGGGGTTCAGGGACGAGGGTCCGGGGTTAGGGGACGAGGGAGTCTGGGGTTAGGGGACGAGGGGGTCTGTGGTTAGGGGACGAGGGTCTGGAGTTCGGGGACGAGGGGTCTGGGGTTAGGGGACGAGGGGGTCTGGGGTTAGGGGACGAGGGGTCTGGGGTTAGGGGACGAGGGGTCTGGGGTTAGGGGACGAGGGGTCTGGGGTTAGGGGACGAGGGGTCTGGGTTTCGGGTGTTCGGGGACGAGGGTCCGGGGTTCGAGTACGAGGGTCCGGGGTTCGAGTACGAGGGTCCGGGGTTCGGGGACGAGGGGTCTGGGTTTCGGGGGTTTCGGGGGTTCGGGGACGAGGGGTCTGGGGTTCGGGAGTTTGGGGACGAGGGGTATCTGTGCGATACTCTGAGGGTTGGGGCGATGGGTTGGCGATCGGTCTGTTTCTCACCTTTGCCCTTTGGTCTCAGGGAGGCCCCTGGTGCCGGGGTATCGCCGCGGGTTCAGCATCGCCGGACAGTTAAAGAGTTTCAGTGAGTCCTCATCGCGGTTAGTCTCCGTGTGTGTGTGAGTGAGTGCGCGCGCGAGAGTGTGTATCTGTGCGTGAGACAGAGAATGAGTGTGTGTGTGAGAGTGAGAGTGTGTGTGTGAGAGTGAGAGTGTGTGTGTGAGAGTGAGAGTGTGTGTGAGAGTGTGTGAGTGTTGTGTGTGTGTGTGTGTGAGAGTGTGTGTGTGTGTGAGAGAGAGAGTGAGTGTGTTGTGCGTGTGTGTGAGAGAGAGTGAGTGTGTTGTGAGAGAGTGTGTGTGTGAGAGAGAGTGTGTTGTGTGTGTGTGTGAGAGTGTGTGTGTGTGAGAGAGAGTGAGTGTGTTGTGCGTGTGTGTGAGAGAGAGTGTGTGTGTGTGAGAGAGAGTGTGTTGTGCGTGTGTGTGTGTGTGTGAGAGAGAGAGTGAGTGTGGTGTGAGTGTGTGTGTGAGAGAGAGAGTGAGTGTGTTGTGCATGTGTGTGAGAGAGTGTGTGTGTGTGTGTGAGAGAGAGAGTGAGTGTGTTGTGCGTGTGTATGAGAGAGTGTGTGTGAGAGAGAGAGTGTGTTGTGCGTGTGTGTGAGAGAGTGTGTTGTGCGTGTGTGTGAGAGAGTGTGTTGTGCGTGTGTGTGAGAGAGAGTGTGTGTGTGTGTGAGAGAGTGAGTGTGTGAGTGTTTTGTGTGTGTGTGTGTGAGAGTGTGTGTGTGTGTGAGAGAGAGAGTGAGTGTGTTGTGCGTGTGTGTGAGAGAGAGTGTGTGAGTGTTGTGCGTGTGTGAGAGAGAGAGTGAGTGTGTTGTGAGAGAATGTGTGTGTGAGAGAGAGTGTGTTGTGTGTGAGTATGTTGTGTGTGTGTGAGAGAGAGTGTGTTGTGTGTGTGTGTGAGAGAGAGTGTGTGTGTGTGTGTGTGAGAGAGAGTGTGTGTGTGAGAGAGAGAATGTGTTGTGCGTGTGTGTGAGAGAGAGAGTGTGTTGTGCGTGTGTGTGAGAGAGAGTGTGTGTGTGTGAGAGAGAGTGTGTTGTGCGTGTGTGTGAGAGAGAGTGTCTGTGTGTTGTGCGTGTGTGTGAGAGAGTGTGTGTGTGAGAGAGAGAGTGAGTGTGTTGTGCATGTGTGTGAGAGAGTGTGTGTGTGTGTGTGAGAGAGTGAGTGTGTTGTGCGTGTGTGTGAGAGAGTGTGTGTGTGAGAGAGAGTGTGTTGTGCGTGTGTGTGAGAGTGTGTTGTGCGTGTGTGTGAGAGAGAGTGTGTGTGTGAGAGAGAGAGTGAGTGTGTTGTGCGTGTGTGTGAGAGAGAGTGTGTTTGTGTGTGTGAGAGAGAGAGAGTGAGTGTGTTGTGCGTGTGTGAGTGTGTGTGTGTGTGTGAGAGAGAGAGTGAGTGTGTTGTGCGTGTGTGTGAAAGAGAGTGTGTTGTGCGTGTGTGTGAGAGAGTGTGTTTGTGTGTGTGAGAGAGAGAGAGTGTGTTGTGCGTGTGTGAGTGTGTGTGTGTGTGTGAGAGAGAGAGTGAGTGTGTTGTGCGTGTGTGTGAAAGAGAGTGAGTGTGTTGTGCGTGTGTGAGAGAGAGTGTGTGTGTGAGAGAGAGTGAGTGTGTTGTGTGTGTGTGTGTGAGAGAGAGAGAGAGAGAGTGTGTGTGTGTGTGTGTGAGAGAGAGAGTGAGTGTGTTGTGCGTGTGTGAGAGAGAGTGTGTGTGTGAGAGAGAGAGAGTGTGTGTGTGTGTGTGTGAGAGAGAGAGAGAGAGTGTGTGTGAGAGAGAGTGAGTGTTGTGTGTGTGTGTGTGTGAGAGAGAGAGAGTGTGTGTGAGAGAGAGAGTGAGTGTGTTGTGCGTGTGTGCGTATGTGTGTGAGTGTGTGTCTGAGTGAGAGTGTGTGTCTGAGTGAGAGTGTGTGTGTGAGAGAGAGTGTGTGTCTGTGAGTGAGAGTGTGTGTATGAGTGAGAATGTAAGTGTGTGAGAGTAAGAGTGTATGTGTGTGTGTTTGTGAGAAAGCGCACGTGTCAGAGCACAAGTGTGTGTCTCTCTCGCTGTGTGTGTCTCTCTCGCTGTGTGTGTCTCTCTCGCTGTGTGTGTGTCTCTCGCTGTGTGTGTGTGTCTCTCGCTGTGTGTGTGTGTCTCTCGCTGTGTGTGTGTGTCTCTCGCTGTGTGTGTGTGTCTCTCGCTGTGTGTGTGTCTCTCGCTGTGTGTGTGTCTCTCGCTGTGTGTGTGTCTCTCGCTGTGTGTGTGTCTCTCGCTGTGTGTGTGTCTCTCGCTGTGTGTGTGTCTCTCGCTGTGTGTGTGTCTCTCGCTGTGTGTGTGTGTCTCTCGCTGTGTGTGTGTCTCTCGCTGTGTGTGTGTCTCTCGCTGTGTGTGTGTCTCTCGCTGTGTGTGTGTCTCTCGCTGTGTGTGTGTCTCTCGCTGTGTGTGTGTCTCTCGCTGTGTGTGTGTCTCTCGCTGTGTGTGTGTCTCTCGCTGTGTGTGTGTCTCTCGCTGTGTGTGTGTGTCTCTCGCTGTGTGTGTGTCTCTCGCTGTGTGTGTGTTTCTCTCGCTGTGTGTGTGTCTCTCTCGCTGTGTGTGTGTCTCTCGCTGTGTGTGTGTCTCTCGCTGTGCGTGTGTCTCTCGCTGTGTGTGTGTCTCTCGCTGTGTGTGTGTCTCTCGCTGTGTGTGTGTCTCTCGCTGTGTGTGTGTCTCTCGCTGTGTGTGTGTCTCTCGCTGTGTGTGTGTCTCTCGCTGTGTGTGTGTCTCTCGCTGTGCGTGTGTCTCTCTCGCTGTGCGTGTGTCTCTCTCGCTGTGTGTGTGTCTCTCGCTGTGTGTGTGTCTCTCGCTGTGTGTGTGTCTCTCGCTGTGTGTGTGTCTCTCGCTGTGTGTGTGTCTCTCGCTGTGTGTGTGTCTCTCGCTGTGCGTGTGTCTCTCTCGCTGTGCGTGTGTCTCTCTCGCTGTGTGTGTGTGTCTCTCTCGCTGTGTGTGTGTGTGTCTCTCGCTGTGTGTCTCTCGCTGTGTGTCTCTCTCGCTGTGTGTCTCTCTCGCTGTGTGTCTCTCTCGCTGTGTGTCTCTCTCGCTGTGTGTCTCTCTCGCTGTGTGTCTCTCTCGCTGTGTGTCTCTCTCGCTGTGTGTCTCTCTCGCTGTGTGTCTCTCTCGCTGTGTGTCTCTCTCGCTGTGTGTCTCTCTCGCTGTGTGTCTCTCTCGCTGTGTGTCTCTCTCGCTGTGTGTCTCTCTCGCTGTGTGTCTCTCTCGCTGTGTGTCTCTCTCGCTGTGTGTCTCTCTCGCTGTGTGTCTCTCTCGCTGTGTGTGTCTCTCGCTGTGTGTGTCTCTCGCTGTGTGTGTGTCTCTCGCTGTGTGTGTGTCTCTCGCTGTGTGTGTGTCTCTCGCTGTGTGTGTGTCTCTCGCTGTGTGTGTGTCTCTCGCTGTGTGTGTCTCTCTCGCTGTGTGTGTGTGTCTCTCGCTGTGTGTGTGTCTCTCGCTGTGTGTGTGTCTCTCGCTGTGTGTGTGTCTCTCGCTGTGTGTGTGTCTCTCGCTGTGTGTGTGTCTCTCGCTGTGTGTGTGTCTCTCGCTGTGTGTGTGTCTCTCGCTGTGTGTGTGTCTCTCGCTGTGTGTGTGTCTCTCGCTGTGTGTGTGTCTCTCGCTGTGTGTGTGTCTCTCGCTGTGCGTGTGTCTCTCTCGCTGTGCGTGTGTCTCTCTCGCTGTGTGTGTGTGTCTCTCTCGCTGTGTGTGTGTGTGTCTCTCGCTGTGTGTCTCTCGCTGTGTGTCTCTCTCGCTGTGTGTCTCTCTCGCTGTGTGTCTCTCTCGCTGTGTGTCTCTCTCGCTGTGTGTCTCTCTCGCTGTGTGTCTCTCTCGCTGTGTGTCTCTCTCGCTGTGTGTCTCTCTCGCTGTGTGTCTCTCTCGCTGTGTGTCTCTCTCGCTGTGTGTCTCTCTCGCTGTGTGTCTCTCTCGCTGTGTGTCTCTCTCGCTGTGTGTCTCTCTCGCTGTGTGTCTCTCTCGCTGTGTGTCTCTCTCGCTGTGTGTCTCTCTCGCTGTGTGTCTCTCTCGCTGTGTGTCTCTCTCGCTGTGTGTCTCTCTCGCTGTGTGTCTCTCTCGCTGTGCGTGTGTCTCTCTCGCTGTGCGTCTGTCTCTCGCTGTGCGTCTGTCTCTCGCTGTGTGTCTCTCTCGCTGTGTGTGTGTCTCTCGCTGTGTGTGTCTCTCTCGCTGTGTGTGTGTGTGTCTCTCTCGCTGTGTGTGTGTCTCTCTCGCTGTGTGTGTGTCTCTCGCTGTGTGTGTGTCTCTCGCTGTGCGTGTGTCTCTCGCTGTGCGTGTGTCTCTCTCGCTGTGCGTGTGTCTCTCTCGCTGTGTTTCTGTCTCTCGCTGTGTGTCTGTCTCTCGCTGTGTGTCTCTCTCGCTGTGTGTCTCTCTCGCTGTGTGTGTGTCTCTCGCTGTGTGTGTGTCTCTCGCTGTGTGTGTGTCTCTCGCTGTGTGTGTGTGTCTCTCGCTGTGTCTCTCTCGCTGTGTGTGTGTGTCTCTCGCTGTGTCTCTCTCGCTGTGTGTGTGTGTCTCTCGCTGTGTGTGTGTCTCTCTCGCTGTGTGTGTGTCTCTCTCGCTGTGTGTGTGTCTCTCGCTGTATGTGTGTGTCTCTCTCGCTGTGTGTGTGTGTCTCGCTGTGTGTGTCTCTCTCGCTGTGCGTGCGTGTGTGTCTCTCGCTGTGCGTGTGTCTCTCGCTGTGTGTCTCTCGCTGTGTGTGTGTCTCCCGCTGTGTGTGTGTCTCTCGCTGTGTGTGTGTCTCTCGCTGTGTGTGTGTCTCTCTCGCTGTGTGTGTCTCTCTCGCTGTGTGTGTCTCTCTCGCTGTGTGTGTCTCTCTCGCTGTGTGTGTCTCTCTCGCTGTGTGTGTGTGTGTTTCTCTCGCTGTGTGTGTGTCTCTCTCGCTGTGTGTGTGTGTCTCTCTCGCTGTGTGTGTGTGTCTCGCTGTGTGTCTCTCTCGCTGTGCGTGCGTGTGTGTCTCTCGCTGTGCGTGTGTCTCTCGCTGTGTGTCTCTCGCTGTGTGTCTCTCGCTGTGTGTGTGTCTCTCGCTGTGTGTGTGTCTCTCGCTGTGTGTGTCTCTCTCGCTGTGTGTGTCTCTCTCGCTGTGTGTGTCTCTCTCGCTGTGTGTGTCTCTCTCGCTGTGTGTGTCTCTCTCGCTGTGTGTGTCTCTCTCGCTGTGTGTGTGTGTGTCTCTCTCGCTGTGTGTGTGTCTCTCTCGCTGTGTGTGTGTCTCTCTCGCTGTATGTGTGTGTCTCTCGCTGTGTGTGTGTGTCTCGCTGTGTGTGTCTCTCTCGCTGTGCGTGCGTGTGTGTCTCTCGCTGTGCGTGTGTCTCTCGCTGTGTGTCTCGCTGTGTGTGTGTCTCCCGCTGTGTGTGTGTCTCCCGCTGTGTGTGTGTCTCCCGCTGTGTGTGTGTCTCCCGCTGTGTGTGTGTCTCCCGCTGTGTGTGTGTCTCCCGCTGTGTGTGTGTCTCCCGCTGTGTGTGTGTCTCTCGCTGTGTGTGTGTCTCTCTCGTGTGTGTGTGTCTCTCTCGCTGTGTGTGTGTCTCTCTCGCTGTGTGTGTCTCTCTCGCTGTGTGTGTGTGTCTCTCTCGCTGTGTGTGTCTCTCTCTCGCTGTGTGTCTCTCTCTCGCTGTGTGTCTCTCTCTCGCTGTGTGTCTCTCTCTCGCTGTGTGTCTCTCTCTCGCTGTGCGTGTGTCTCTCTCGCTGTGCGTGTGTCTCTCTCGCTGTGCGTGTGTCTCTCTCGCTGTGCGTGTGTCTCTCTCGCTGTGTGTGTGTGTCTCTCTCGCTGTGTGTGTGTCTCTCGCTGTGTCTCTCTCGCTGTGTGTGTGTTTCTCTCGCTGTGTGTGTGTTTCTCTCGCTGTGTGTGTGTCTCTCTGTGTGTGTGTCTCTCGCTGTGTGTGTCTCTCTCGCTGTGTGTGTGTGTCTCGCTGTGTATGTCTCTCTCGCTGTGTGTGTGTCTCTCTCGCTGTGCGTGTCTCTCTCGCTGTGCGTGTGTCTCTCGCTGTGCGTGTGTGTCTCTCGCTGTGCGTGTGTGTCTCTCGCTGTGTGTCTCTCGCTGTGTGTGTGTCTCTCGCTGTGTGTGTGTCTCTCGCTGTGTGTGTGTCTCTCGCTGTGTGTGTGTGTCTCTCTCGCTGTGTGTGTGTGTGTCTCTCGCTGTGTGTGTGTGTCTCTCTCGCTGTGTGTTTGTGTCTCTCTCGCTGTGCGTGTGTCTCTCTCACTGTGCGTGTGTGTCTCTCGCTGTGCGTGTGTCTCTCTCGCTGTGCGTGTGTGTCTCTCGCTGTGTGTCTGTCTCTCGCTGTGTGTCTCTCTCGCTGTGTGTGTGTGTCTCTCGCTGTGTGTGTCTCTCTCTCACTGTGTGTCTGTCTCGCTGTGTGTCTCTCGCTGTGTGTCTCTCGCTGTGTGTGTGTGTCTCTCGCTGTGTGCGTGTCTCTCTCGCTGTGTGTGTGTGTCTCTCTCGCTGTGTGTGTGTCTCTCTCGCTGTGTGTGTGTCTCTCTCGCTGTGTGTGTGTCTCTCTCGCTGTGTGTGTGTGTCTCTCGCTGTGTGTGTGTGTCTCTCGCTGTGTGTGTGTGTCTCTCGCTGTGTGTGTGTGTCTCTCGCTGTGTGTCTCTCTCTCGCTGTGTGTGTCTCTCTCGCTGTGTGTGTGTGTCTCGCTGTGTGTGTGTCTCTCTCTCTCGCTGTGTGTCTCTCCCTCGCTGTGTGTGTGTCTCTCTCTCGCTGTGTGTCTCTCTCTCGCTGTGTGTCTCTCTCTCGCTCTGCGTGTCTCTCTCTCTCGCTGTGTCTCTCTCTCGCTGTGTGTCTCTCTCGCTGTGTCTCTCTCTCGCTGTGTGTCTCTCTCGCTGTGTGTCTCTCTCGCTGTGTGTCTCTCTCGCTGTGTGTCTCTCTCGCTGTGTGTCTCTCTCGCTGTGTGTCTCTCTCGCTGTGTGTCTCTCTCGCTGTGTGTCTCTCTCGCTGTGTGTGTGTCTCTCTCGCTGTGTGTGTGTCTCTCTCGCTGTGTGTGTGTCTCTCTCGCTGTGTGTGTCTCTCGCTGTGTGTGTCTCTCGCGCTGTGCGCGTGTCTCTCTCTCACTGTGCGTGTCTCTCTCTCGCTGTGTGTGTGTCTCGCTGTGTGTGTGTGTCTGTCACTGTGTGTGTGTGTGTGTCTCGCGCTGTGTGTGTGTCTCGCGCTGTGTGTGTGTCTCTCGCTGTGTGTGTGTCTCTCTCGCTGTGTGTGTGTGTGTCTCTCGCTGTGTGTCTCTCTCTCGCTGTGTCTCTCTCTCTCTCGCTGTGTGTGTGTGTCTCTCGCTGTGTGTCTCTCTTGCTGTGTGTCTCTCTCTCTCGCTGTGTCTCTATCTCTCGCTGTGTGCGTGTGTCTCTCGCGGTGCGTGTGTCTCTCTCGCTGTGTCTCTCTCGCTGTGTCTCTCTCGCTGTGTCTCTCTCGCTGTGTCTCTCTCGCTGTGTCTCTCTCGCTGTGTCTCTCTCGCTGTGTCTCTCTCGCTGTGTCTCTCTCGCTGTGTCTCTCTCGCTGTGTCTCTCTCGCTGTGTGTCTCTCGCTGTGTCTCTCGCTGTGTGTGTGTCTCTCTCGCTGTGTGTGTGTCTCTCTCGCTGTGCGTGTGTCTCTCTCGCTGTGCGTGTGTCTCTCGCGCTGTGCGTGTGTCTCTCGCGCTGTGCGTGTGTCTCTCGCGCTGTGCGTGTGTCTCTCGCGCTGTGCGTGTGTCTCTCGCGCTGTGCGTGTGTCTCTCGCGCTGTGCGTGTGTCTCTCGCGCTGTGCGTGTGTCTCTCGCGCTGTGCGTGTGTCTCTCGCGCTGTGCGTGTGTCTCTCGCGCTGTGCGTGTGTCTCTCGCGCTGTGCGTGTGTCTCTCGCGCTGTGTGTGTGTCTCTCGCGCTGTGTGTGTGTCTCTCGCGCTGTGTGTGTGTCTCTCGCGCTGTGTGTGTGTCTCTCGCGCTGTGTGTGTGTCTCTCGCGCTGTGTGTGTGTCTCTCGCGCTGTGTGTGTGTCTCTCGCGCTGTGTGTGTGTCTCTCGCGCTGTGTGTGTGTCTCTCGCGCTGTGTGTGTGTGTCTCTCGCGCTGTGTGTGTCTCTCGCGCTGTGTGTGTGTCTCTCGCGCTGTGTGTGTGTCTCTCGCGCTGTGTGTGTGTCTCTCGCGCTGTGTGTGTGTCTCTCGCGCTGTGTGTGTGTCTCTCGCGCTGTGTGTGTGTCTCTCGCGCTGTGTGTGTGTCTCTCGCGCTGTGTGTGTGTCTCTCGCGCTGTGTGTGTCTCTCGCGCTGTGTGTGTGTCTCTCGCGCTGTGTGTGTGTCTCTCGCGCTGTGTGTGTGTCTCTCGCGCTGTGTGTGTGTCTCTCGCGCTGTGTGTGTGTCTCTCGCGCTGTGTGTGTGTCTCTCGCGCTGTGTGTGTGTCTCTCGCGCTGTGTGTGTGTCTCTCGCGCTGTGTGTGTGTCTCTCGCGCTGTGTGTGTGTCTCTCGCGCTGTGTGTGTGTCTCTCGCGCTGTGTGTGTGTCTCTCGCGCTGTGTGTGTGTCTCTCGCGCTGTGTGTCTCGCTGTGTGTGTCTCGCTGTGTGTGTCTCTCTCGCTGTGTGTGTCTCTCTCGCTGTGTGTGTCTCTCTCGCTGTGTGTGTCTCTCTCGCTGTGTGTGTGTCTCTCTCGCTGTGTGTGTGTCTCTCTCGCTGTGTGTGTGTCTCTCTCGCTGTGTGTGTGTCTCTCTCGCTGTGTGTGTGTCTCTCTCGCTGTGTGTGTGTCTCTCTCGCTGTGTGTGTGTGTCTCGCTGTGTGTGTGTATCTCTCGCTGTGTGTCTCTCTCTCGCGCTGTGTGTGTGTGTCTCTCTCGCTGTGTGTGTGTGTGTCTCTCTCGCTGTGTGTGTGTGTCTCTCTCGCTGTGTGTGTGTGTCTCTCTCGCTGTGCGTGTGTCTCTCTCGCTGTGCGTGTGTCTCTCTCGCCGTGTATCTGTCTCTCGCCGTGTGTGTGTGTCTCTCGCCGTGTGTGTCTCTCTCGCTGTGTGTCTCTCTCGCTGTGTGTCTCTCTCGCTGTGTGTCTCTCGCTGTGTGTCTCTCGCTGTGTGTGTGTGTCTCTCGCTGTGTGTGTCTCTCGCTGTGTGTGTCTCTCGCTGTGTGTCTCTCTCGCTGTGTGTGTCTCTCTCGCTGTGTGTGTGTGTCTCTCTCGCTGTGTGTGTGTGTCTCTCTCGCTGTGTGTGTGTGTCTCTCTCGCTGTGTGTGTGTGTCTCTCTCGCTGTGTGTGTGTGTCTCTCTCGCTGTGTGTGTGTGTCTCTCTCGCTGTGTGTGTGTCTCTCTCTCGCTGTGTGTGTGTGTCTCTCTCGCTGTGTGTGTGTGTCTCTCTCGCTGTGTGTGTGTGTCTCTCTCGCTGTGTGTGTGTCTCTCTCTCGCTGTGTGTGTGTGTCTCTCTCGCTGTGTGTGTGTGTCTCTCTCGCTGTGTGTGTGTGTCTCTCTCGCTGTGTGTGTGTGTCTCTCTCGCTGTGTGTGTGTGTGTCTCTCTCGCTGTGTGTGTGTCTCCCTCGCTGTGTGTGTGTCTCCCTCGCTGTGTGTGTCTCTCTCTCGCTGTGTGTGTGTCTCTCTCGCTGTGCGTGTGTCTCTCTCGCTGTGCGTGTCTCTCTCTCGCTGTGTGTCTCTCTCTCGCTGTGTGTCTCTCTCTCGCTGTGTGTCTCTCTCTCGCTGTGTGTCTCTCTCTCGCTGTGTGTCTCTCTCTCGCTGTGTGTCTCTCTCTCTCGCTGTGCGTGTGTCTCTCTCGCTGTGCGTGTGTCTCTCTCGCTGTGCGTGTGTGTCTCTCGCTGTGCGTGTGTGTCTCTCGCTGTGTGTGTCTCTCTCGCTGTGTGTCTGTCTCGCTGTGTGTCTCACGCTGTGTGTGTGTCTCTCGCTGTGTGTCTCTCTCTCGCTGTGTGTCTCTCTCTCGCTGTGTGTCTCTCTCTCGCTGTGTGTCTCTCTCTCGCTGTGTGTCTCTCTCGCTGTGTGTGTCTCTCTCGCTGTGTGTGTCTCTCTCGCTGTGTGTGTCTCTCTCTCGCTGTGTGTGTGTCTCTCGCTGTGTGTCTCTCTCGCTGTGTGTGTGTCTCTCTCTCGCTGTGTGTCTCTCTCTCGCTGTGTGTCTCTCTCTCGCTGTGTGTCTCTCTCTCGCTGTGTGTCTCTCTCTCGCTGTGTGTGTCTCTTTCTCGCTGTGTGTGTCTCTCTCGCTGTGTGTGTGTCTCTCTCTCGCTGTGTGTCTCTCTCTCGCTGTGTGTCTCTCTCTCGCTGTGTGTCTCTTTCTCGCTGTGTGTCTCTCTCTCGCTGTGTGTGTCTCTCTCGCTGTGTGTGTCTCTCTCGCTGTGTGTCTGTCTCGCTGTGTGTCTGTCTCGCTGTGTGTGTCTCTCTCTCGCTGTGTGTGTCTCTCTCGCTGTGTGTGTGTCTTTCGCTGTGTGTGTGTCTCTCTCGCTGTGTGTGTCTCTCTCGCTGTGTGTGTCTCTCTCGCTGTGTGTGTCTCTCTCGCTGTGTGTGTGTCTCTCGCTGTGTGTGTGTCTCTCGCTGTGTGTGTGTCTCTCGCTGTGTGTGTGTCTCTCGCTGTGTGTGTGTCTCTCGCTGTGTGTGTGTCTCTCGCTGTGTGTGTGTCTCTCGCTGTGTGTGTGTCTCGCTGTGTGTGTGTCTCTCTCGCAGTGTGTGTGTCTCTCTCGCAGTGTGTGTGTCTCTCGCTGTGTGTGTGTCTCTCGCTGTGTGTGTGTCTCTCGCTGTGTATCTCTCTCTCGCTGTGTGTGTGTCTCTCTCGCTGTGTGTGTCTCTCTCGCTGTGTGTGTGTGTGTCTCTCGCTGTGTGTCTCTCTCTCGCTGTGTGTGTGTCTCTCTCGCTGTGTGTGTGTCTCTCGCTGTGTATCTCTCGCTGTGTGTCTGTCTCTCGCTTTGTCTCTCTCGCTGTGTGTCTCTCGCTGTGTGTGTGCGTCTCTCGCTGTGTGTGTGCGTCTCTCGCTATGTGTGTGTCTCTCTCGCTGTATGTGTGCCTCTCTCGCTGTGTGTGTGTCTTTCTCGCTGTGTATGTGTCTCTCTCGCTGTGTGTGTGTCTTTCTCGCTGTGTATGTGTCTCTCTCGCTGTGTGTGTCTCTCTCACTGTGTGTGAGTCTCTCTCTCTCTCTCTCGCTGTGTGTGTCTCTCTCTCTCTCGCTGTGTGTCTCTCTCTCTCTCTCGCTGTGTGTCTCTCGCTGTGTGTGTGCGTCTCTCGCTGTGTGTGTGTCTCTCTCGCTGTATGTGTGCCTCTCTCGCTGTGTGTGTGTCTTTCTCGCTGTGTGTGTGTCTCTCTCGCTGTGTGTGTGTCTCTCTCTCTCGCTGTGTGTGTGTCTCTCTCTCGCTGTGTGTCTCTCTCTCTCTCTCGCTGTGTGTGTCTCGCTGTGTGTGTGTCTCGCTGTGTGTGTGTCTCGCTGTGTGTGTGTCTCGCTGTGTGTGTCTCTCTCGCTGTGTGTGTCTCTCTCGCTGTGTGTGTCTCTCTCGCTGTGTGTGTCTCTCGCTGTGTGTGTGTGTGTCTCTCGCTGTGTGTGTGTGTGTCTCTCGCTGTGAGTGTGTGTCTCTCGCTGTGTGTGTCTCTCTCTCGCTTTGTGTGTGTATCTCTCGCTTTGTGTGTGTATCTCTCTGTCTCTCTCGCTGTGTCTCTCGCTGTGTGTGTGTCTCTCTTGCTGTGTGTGTGTGTCTCTCTTGCTGTGTGTGTGTGTCTCTCGCTGTGTGTGTGTCTCTCTCGCTGTGTGTGTCTCTCTCGCTGTGTGTGTCTCTCTCGCTGTGTGTGTCTCTCTCGCTGTGTGTGTGTCTCTCGCAGTGTGTGTGTCTCTCTCGCTGTGTGTCTCTCTCTCGCTGTGTGTGTGTCTCGCTGTGTGTGTGTCTCTCTCTCTCGCTGTGTGTGTGTCTCGCTGTGTGTGTGTCTCGCTGTGTGTGTGTCTCGCTGTGTGTGTGTCTCGCTGTGTGTGTGTCTCGCTGTGTGTGTGTCTCGCTGTGTGTGTGTCTCGCTGTGTGTGTGTCTCGCTGTGTGTGTGTCTCGCTGTGTGTGTGTCTCGCTGTGTGTGTGTCTCGCTGTGTGTGTGTCTCGCTGTGTGTGTGTCTCGCTGTGTGTGTGTCTCGCTGTGTGTGTGTCTCGCTGTGTGTGTGTCTCGCTGTGTGTGTGTCTCGCTGTGTGTGTGTCTCGCTGTGTGTGTGTCTCGCTGTGTGTGTGTCTCGCTGTGTGTGTGTCTCGCTGTGTGTGTGTCTCGCTGTGTGTGTGTCTCGCTGTGTGTGTGTCTCGCTGTGTGTGTGTCTCGCTGTGTGTGTGTCTCGCTGTGTGTGTGTCTCGCTGTGTGTGTGTCTCGCTGTGTGTGTGTCTCGCTGTGTGTGTGTCTCGCTGTGTGTGTGTCTCGCTGTGTGTGTGTCTCGCTGTGTGTGTGTCTCGCTGTGTGTGTGTCTCGCTGTGTGTGTGTCTCGCTGTGTGTGTGTCTCGCTGTGTGTGTGTCTCGCTGTGTGTGTGTCTCGCTGTGTGTGTGTGTCTCGCTGTGTGTGTGTGTCTCGCTGTGTGTGTGTGTCTCGCTGTGTGTGTGTCTCTCTCGCTGTGTGTGTGTCTCTCTCGCTGTGTGTGTGTCCCTCGCGCTGTGTGTGTGTCCCTCGCGCTGTGTGTGTGTCCCTCGCGCTGTGTGTGTGTCCCTCGCGCTGTGTGTGTGTCCCTCGCGCTGTGTGTGTGTCCCTCGCGCTGTGTGTGTGTCCCTCGCGCTGTGTGTGTGTCCCTCGCGCTGTGTGTGTGTCCCTCGCGCTGTGTGTGTGTCCCTCGCGCTGTGTGTGTGTCCCTCGCGCTGTGTGTGTGTCCCTCGCGCTGTGTGTGTGTCCCTCGCGCTGTGTGTGTGTCCCTCGCGCTGTGTGTGTGTCCCTCGCGCTGTGTGTGTGTCCCTCGCGCTGTGTGTGTGTCCCTCGCGCTGTGTGTGTGTCCCTCGCGCTGTGTGTGTGTCCCTCGCGCTGTGTGTGTGTCCCTCGCGCTGTGTGTGTGTCCCTCGCGCTGTGTGTGTGTCCCTCGCGCTGTGTGTGTGTCCCTCGCGCTGTGTGTGTGTCCCTCGCGCTGTGTGTGTGTCCCTCGCGCTGTGTGTGTGTCCCTCGCGCTGTGTGTGTGTCCCTCGCGCTGTGTGTGTGTCCCTCGCGCTGTGTGTGTGTCCCTCGCGCTGTGTGTGTGTCCCTCGCGCTGTGTGTGTGTCCCTCGCGCTGTGTGTGTGTCCCTCGCGCTGTGTGTGTGTCCCTCGCGCTGT
>NW_027252368.1:0-26350 GCF_044704955.1 Pristiophorus japonicus | reverse complement strand
TCTCTCTCTCTCCCCTATCTCTCTCTCTCCCCCTCAGTCTCTCTCTCTCTCTCCCCTCGTCTCTCTCCCCCTCAGTCTCTCTCTCTCTCTCTCTCGCTCAGTCTCTCCCCCCTCAGTCTCTCTCTCCTCTCCCCCTATCTCTCTCTCCCCCTCAGTCTCTCTCTCTCTCTCTCCCCCTCAGTCTCTCTCTCTCCCTCAGTCTCTCCCCCCTCAGTCTCTCTCTCTCTCCCCTCAGTCGCTCTCTCTCTCTCCCCCTCAGCCTCTCTCCCCCTCAGTCTCTCTCTCTGTCTCTCTCCCTCAGTCTCTCCCCCCCTCAGTCTCTCCCTCTCTCCCCCTATCTCTCTCTCCCCCCTCAGTCTCTCTCTCTCTCTCTCTCCCTCAGTCTCTCTCCCCCTCAGTCTCTCTCTCTCTCTCTCCCCCTCAGTCTCTCTCTCTCTCTCTCCCCTTCAGTCTCTCACTCTCTCTCCCGCAGTCTCTCTCTCTCTCTCCCCCTCAGTCTCTCTCCCCCTCAGTCTCTCTCTCTCTCTCCCCCTATCTCTCTCTCTCTCCCCCTCAGTCTCTCTCTCTCTCCCCCTCAGTCTCTCTCTCTCTCTCCCGCAGTCTCTCTCTCTCTCTCCCCCTCAGTCTCTCTCTCGCTCCCCTCAGTCTTTCTCTCTCTCTCCCCCTCAGTCACTCTCTCTCTCCCCCTCATTCTCTCTCTCTCTCCCCCCTCAGTCTCTGTCTCTCTCCCCCTCAGTCTCTCTCTCTCTCCCACCCTCAGTCTCTCTCTCTCTCCCCCTCCGTCTCTCTCTCTCCCCCTCAGTCTCTCTCTCTCTCTCTCTCCCTCAGTCTCTCTCTCTCTCTCTCCCTCAATCTCTCTCGCTCTGTCCCTCAGTCTCTCTCTCCCCCTCAGTCTCTCTCTCTCTCTCTCCTTCAGTCTCTCCCTCTCTCTTCCCCCTCAGTCTCTCCCTCTCCCCCTCAGTCTCTCCCTCTCCCCCTCAGTCTCTCCCTCTCGCACTCAGTCTCTCTCTCTCTCTCCGCCTCAGTCTCTCTCTCCCCCTCAGTCTCTCCCTCTCGCACTCAGTCTCTCTCTCTCTCTCCCCCTCAGTCTCTCTCCCCCTCAGTCTCTCTCTCTCTCCCCCTATCTCTCTCTCTCTCCCCCTCAGTCTCTCTCTCTCTCCCCCTCAGTCTCTCTCTCTCTCTCCCGCAGTCTCTCTCTCTCTCTCCCCCTCAGTCTCTCTCTCGCTCCCCTCAGTCTTTCTCTCTCTCTCTCCCCCTCAGTCACTCTCTCTCTCCCCCTCAGTCTCTCTCTCTCTCCCCCTCAGTCTCTCTCTCTCTCCCCCTCAGTCTCTCTCTCTCTCCCCCTCAGTCTCTCTCTCTCTCTCTCCCTCAGTCTCTCTCTCTCTCCCCCTCCGTCTCTCTCTCTCGCCCTCAGTCTCTCTCTCTCTCTCTCTCCCTCAGTCTCTCTCTCTCTCTCTCGCTCAGTCTCTCTCTCTCTCTCTCCCTCAATCTCTCTCTCTCTCTCTCTCCCTCAATCTCTCTCGCTCTGTCCCTCAGTCTCTCCCTCCCCCTCAGTCTCTCTCTCTCTCTCTCCTTCAGCCTCTCCCTCTCCCACCTCAGTCTCTCTCTCTCTCTCCCCCCTCAGTCTCTCTCTCTCTCTCTCTCTCCCTCAGTGTCTCTCGCTCTCTCTCTCCCCTTCAGCCTCTCTCTCTCTCTCTCTCTCCCCCCTCAGTCGCTCTCTCTCTCTTCCCCTCAGTCTCTCTCTCTCTCTGTCTCTCTCTCTCTCTTCCCCCTCAGTCTCTCTCTCCCCCCCTCAGTCTCTCCCTCTCCCTTTCTCCCTCAGTCTCTCTCTCTCTCCCTCAGTCTCTCTCTCTCTCTCTCTCCCCCTCAGTCTCTATCTCTCTCTCCCTCAGTCTCTCTCTCCTCAGTCTCTCTCTCTCCCTTTCCAGCTCAGTCTCTTTCTCTCTCTTCCCCCTCAGTCTCTCCCTCTCCCCCTCAGTCTCTCTCTCTCTCTCCCGCAGTCTCTCTCTCTCTCTCCCCCTCAGTCTCTCTCTCGCTCCCCTCAGTCTTTCTCTCTCTCTCTCCCCCTCAGTCACTCTCTCTCTCCCCCTCAGTCTCTCTCTCTCTCCCCCTCAGTCTCTCTCTCTCCCCCTCAGTCTCTCTCTCTCTCTCTCCCTCAGTCTCTCTCTCTCTCCCCCTCCGTCTCTCTCTCTCGCCCTCAGTCTCTCTCTCTCTCTCTCTCCTCAGTCTCTCTCTCTCTCTCTCGCTCAGTCTCTCTCTCTCTCTCCCTCAATCTCTCTCTCTCTCTCTCTCCCTCAATCTCTCTCGCTCTGTCCCTCAGTCTCTCCCTCCCCCTCAGTCTCTCTCTCTCTCTCTCCTTCAGCCTCTCCCTCTCCCACCTCAGTCTCTCTCTCTCTCTCCCCCTCAGTCTCTCTCTCTCTCTCTCTCTCCCTCAGTGTCTCTCGCTCTCTCTCTCCCCCTTCAGCCTCTCTCTCTCTCTCTCTCCCCCTCAGTCGCTCTCTCTCTCTTCCCCTCAGTCTCTCTCTCTCTCTGTCTCTCTCTCTCTCTTCCCCCTCAGTCTCTCTCTCCCCCCCTCAGTCTCTCCCTCTCCCTTTCTCCTCAGTCTCTCTCTCTCTCCCTCAGTCTCTCTCTCTCTCTCTCTCCCCTCAGTCTCTATCTCTCTCTCCCTCAGTCTCTCTCTTCCTCAGTCTCTCTCTCTCCCTTTCCTGCTCAGTCTCTTTCTCTCTCTTCCCCCTCAGTCTCTCCCTCTCCCCCTCAGTCTCTCTCTATCTCCCACTCAGTCTCTCTCTCTCTCTCTCTCTCAGTCTCTCTCCCCCCCCTCAGTCTCTCTCTCTCCCCGCCTCAGTCTCTCTCTCTCTCCCCCCTCAGTCTCTCTCTCTCTCCCCCCTCAGTCTCTCTCCCTCTCTATCTCTCTCCCTCAGTCTCTCTCTCCCTCCCTCACAGTCTATCTCGATCTCCCCCTCAGTCTATCTCGATCTCCCCCTCAGTCTCTCTCTCTCTCTCCCCCTCAGTCTCTCTCTCTCCCCCCCTCAGTCTCTCTCTCTCTCTCTCCCCCTCAGTCTCTCTCTCTCCCACCCTTAGTCTCTCTCTCTCCCCTCAGTCTCTCTCTCTCTCTCTCTCTCCCCTCAGTCACTCGCTCCCCTCAGTCTCTCTCTCTCTCTCCTCCTCAGTCTCTCTCTCCCGCTCAGTCTCTCTCTCTCTTCCCCTCAGTCTCTCTCTCTCTCTGTCTCGCTCTCTCTCTCCCCCCTCAGTCTCTCTCTCTCTCTCCCTCAGTCTCTCTCTCTCTCTCCCTCAGTCTCTCTCCCCCCCCCTCAGTCTCTCTCTCTACCCCTCAGACTCTCTCTCCCCCTTAGTCTCTCTCTCTCTCCCTCCCCTCAGTCTCTCTCTCCCCCTCAGTCTCTCTCTCTATCTCTCCTCAGTCTCACTCCCTCTAACTCTCCCCCTCAATCTCTCTCTCCCCCTCCCCCTCAGTCTCTCTCTCTCTCCCCTCAGTCTCTCTCTTTCTCTCCCAAACCACAGTCTCTCTCTCTCTCCCTCAGTCTCTCTCTCCTCATCAGCCTCTCACTGTCTCTGTCTCTCTCTCCCTCTCCCCCTCAGTCTCTCTCTCCCCCCCTCCTCAGTCTCTCTCTCTCCCCTCAGTCTCTCTCTCTTTCCCCCCCTCTTCAGTCTCTCTCTCTCTCTGCCCCCCTCAGTCTCTCTCTCTCTCCCCCAGGGTCTCTCTCTCTCCCGCCTCAGTCTCTCTCTCTCTCCCCCTCAGTCTCTCTCTTCTCCCTCAGTCTCTCTCTCTCTCCCCCTCAGTCTCTCTCTGCTCCCCTCAGTCTCTCTCTCCCCCCTCCTCAGTCTCTCTCTCTCTCTCCCCCTCCCCCCTCAGTCTCTCTCCCCCCCTCCTCAGTCTCTCTCTGCTCCCCTCAGTCTCTCTCTCCCCCTCCTCAGTCTCTCTCTCTCTCCCCCTCCCCCCTCAGTCTCTCTCCCCCCCTCCTCAGTCTCTCTCTCTCTCCCCCCCTCAGTCTCTCTCTCTCTCCCCCCCGAGTCCCTCTCTCTCTCTCCCCCACAGTCTCTCTCTCCCCCTCCCCCACAGTCTCTCTCTCTCTCTCCCCGTCAGTCTCTCTCTCTCTCGCCCCCTCAGTCTCTCTCTCTCTCCCCCAGTCTCTCCCTCTATTCCCCCAGTCTCTCTCTCTCTCCCCCACAGTCTCACTCCCTCTCTCTCTCCCCCTCAGTCCGTCTATCTCTCTCCCCCACAATCTCTCTCTCTCACCCTCCCCCAGAGATTCTCTCCCTCTCCCCCCTCAGTCTCTCTCTCTCTCCCCTCAGTCTCTCCCTCTATCCCCCAGTCTCTCTCTCTCCCCGTCAGTCTCTCTCTCTCTCGCCCCCTCAGTCTCTCTCTCTCTCCTCCTCATCTCTCTCTCTCGCCCCCTCAGTCACTCTCTCCCCCTCAGTCTCTCCCTCTATCCCCCAGTCTCTCTCTCTCCCCCTCATCTCTCTCTCTCGCCCCCTCAGTCACTCTCTCTCTCCCCCACAGTCTCTCCCTCTATCCCCCAGTCTCTCTCTCGCTCCCTCTCATCTCTCTCTCTCGCCCCCTCAGTCTCTCTCTCTCCCCCTCCGTGTCTCTCTCTCCCCCCTCAGTCTCTCTCTCTCCCCCTCAGTCTCTCTCTCTCCCCCTCCGTCTCTCTCTCTCCCCCCTCAGTCTCTCTCACTCTCTCTCCTCCCCCCCTCAGTCTCTCTCTCTCCCCCTCAGTCTCCCTCTATCTCTCCCCCTCAGCATCTCTCTCTCTCCCCCTCCGTCTCTCTCTCTCCCCCTCAGTCTCTCTCTCCCCCTCAGTCTCTCTCTCTCTCTCCCCCTCCGTCTCTCTCTCTCTCCCCTCCGTCTCTCTCTCTCCCCCTCAGTCTCTCTCACTCTCTCTCCTCCCCCCCTCAGTCTCTCTCTCTCCCCCTCAGTCTCCCTCTATCTCTCCCCGTCAGCATCTCTCTCTCTCCCCCTCCGTCTCTCTCTCTCCCCCCCTCAGTTTCTCTCACTCTCCCCTCAGTCTCTCTCTCTCTCCCCTTGTCTCTCTCTCTCTCTCCCCCTCAGTCTCGCTCTCCCCCCTCAGTCTCTCTCTCTCTCTCCCCCTCCGTCTCTCTCTCTCTCTCTCTCCCCCTCAGTCTCTCTCTCTCTCTCTCTCTCCCCCTCAGTCTCTCTCTCTCTCTTTCCCCCATCAGTCTCACTCTCTCTCTCCCCCTCAGTCTCTCTCCCCCTCAGTCTCTCTCTCTCTCTCTCTCCCTCAGTCTCTCTCCCCCTCAGTCTCTCTCTCTCCCCATCAGTCTCTCCCTCTCCCTGTCTCTCTCTCCCTCTCTCTCTCCCCCTCCGTCTCTCTCTCCCCCTCAGTCTCTCTCTCTCTCTTTCCCCCATCAGTCTCACTCTCTCTCTCCCCTCAGTCTCTCTCTCTCCCCCTCAGTCTCTCCCCCCCTCAGTCTCTCTCTCTCTCCCCCTATGTCTCCCCCTCAGTCTCTCTCTCTCCCCCCCTCAGTCTCTCTCTCTCTCCCCCTCAGTTTGTCTCTCTCTCCCCCTATCTCTCCTCCTCAGTCTCTCTCTCTCCCCTCAGTCTCTCTCTCTCTCTCCCCCTCAGTCTCTCCCCCCCTCAGTCTCTCTCTCTCTCCCCCTCAGTCTCTCTCTCTCTCCCCCTCAGTCTCTCACTCTCTCTCCCCTCAGTCTCTCTCTCTCTCTCCCTCAGTCTCTCCCCCCCTCAGTCTCTCTCTCTCTCCCCCTATCTCTTTCTCTCTCCCCCTCAGTCTCTCTCTCTCTCCCCCTCACTCTCACTCTCTCTCTCCTGCAGTCTCTCTCTCTCTCTCCCCCTCAGTCTCTCTTAATCTCTCTCTCCCCCTCAGTCTCTCTCTCTCTCCCCCTCAGTCTCTCTTAATCTTTCTCTCTCCCTCAGTCTCTCTCTCTCCCCCTCAGTCTCTCTCTCTCTCTCTCCCCCTCAATCTCTCTCCCCCTCAGTCTCTCTCTCTCTCTCTCCCTCAGTCTCTCCCCCCCTCAGTCTCTCTCTCTCTCTCCCCCATCTCTCTCTCTCCTCCTCTGTCTCTCTCTCTCTCTCCCCCTCAGTCTCTCTCTCTCTCCCCCTCAGTCTCTCACTCTCTCTCCCCCTCAGTCTCTCACTCTCTCTCCCCCTCAGTCTCTCTCTCTCTCTCCCCCTCAGTCTCTCTATCTCTCTCCCCCTCAGTCTCTCTCTCTCTCTCCCCCTCAGTCTCTCTCTCTCCCCCCCTCAGTCTCTCTCTCTCCCCCTCAGTCTCTCTCTCTCCCCCTCCGTCTCTCTCTCTCCCCCCTCAGTCTCTCTCTCTCTCCCCCTCAGTCTCTCTCTCTCTCCCCCTCCATCTCTCTCTCTCCCCCCTCAGTCTCTCTCACTCTCTCTCCTCCCCCCCTCAGTCTCTCTCTCTCCCCCTCAGTCTCCCTCTATCTCTCCCCCTCAGCATCTCTCTCTCTCCACCTCCGTCTCTCTCTCTCCCCCCTCAGTCTCTCTCTCTCTCCCCCCCTCAGTCTCTCTCTCTCTCCCCCTCCGTCTCTCTCTCTCCCCCCTCAGTCTCTCTCACTCTCTCTCCTCCCCCCCTCAGTCTCTCTCTCTCTCCCCCTCAGTCTCTATCTCTCTCTCCCTCAGTCTCTCTCTTCCTCAGTCTCTCTCTCTCCCTTTCCTGCTCAGTCTCTTTCTCTCTCTTCCCCCTCAGTCTCTCCCTCTCCCCCTCAGTCTCTCCCTCTCGCACTCAGTCTCTCTCTCTCTCTCCGCCTCAGCCTCTCTCTCCCCCTCAGTCTCTCACTCTCCCCCTCAGTCGCTCTCTCTCTCTCCCCCCAACCCCCAGTCTCTCTCTCTCTCTCCCCTTCAGTCTCTCTCTCTCTCCCCCTCAGTCTCTCTCTATCTCCCACTCAGTCTCTCTCTCCCCTCCTCAGTCTCTCTCTGTCTCTCTCTCTCAGTCTCTCTCTCCCCCCCCCTCAGTCTCTCTCTCTCCCCGCCTCAGTCTCTCTCTCTCTCCCCCCTCAGTCTCTCTCTCTCTCCCCCCTCAGTCTCTCTCCCTCTCTATCTCTCTCCCTCAGTCTCTCTCTCTCTCCCTCACAGTCTATCTCGATCTCCCCCTCAGTCTATCTCGATCTCCCCCTCAGTCTCTCTCTCTCTCTCCCCCTCAGTCTCTCTCTCTCCCCCCCTCAGTCTCTCTCTCTCTCTCTCCCCCTCAGTCTCTCTCTCCCCCCTCAGTCTCTCTCTCTCTCCCCTTCAGTCCCTCTCTCTCTCCCCCCTCAGTCTCTCTCTCTCTCCCCCCTCAGTCTCTCTCCCTCTCTATCTCTCTCCCTCAGTCTCTCTCTCTCTCCCTCACAGTCTATCTCGATCTCCCCCTCAGTCTATCTCGATCTCCCCCTCAGTCTCTCTCTCTCTCTCCCCCTCAGTCTCTCTCTCTCCCACCCTTAGTCTCTCTCTCTCCCCCTCAGTCTCTCTCTCTCTCTCTCTCCCCTCAGTCACTCGCTCCCCTCAGTCTCTCTCTCTCTCTTCCTCCTCAGTCTCTCTCTCCCCCTCAGTCTCTCTCTCTCCCCATCAATCTCTCCCTCTCCCTGTCTCTCTCTCCCTCTCTCTCTCCCCCTCAGTCTCTCTCTCTCCCTCAGTCTCTCTCTCTCTCTCCCCCTCAGTCTCTGTCTCCCTCAGTCTCTCTCTCCCCCCTCAGTCTCTCTCTCCCCTCAGTCCCTCTCTCTCTCCCCCTCAGTCTCTCTCTCCCCCCTCAGTCTCTCTCTCTCTCCCCTTCAGTCCCTCTCTCTCTCCCCCCTCAGTCTCTCTCTCTCTCTCCCCCTCAGTCTCTCTCTCCCTCAGTCTCTCTCTCCCACCTCAGTCTCTCTCTCCCTCTCAGTCTCTCTCTCTCTTACCCCCTCAGTCCCTCTCTCTCTCTCCCCCCTCAGTCTCTCTCTCTCTCTCTCCCCTCAGTCTCTCTCTCCCTCAGTCTCTCTCTCCCCTCTCAGTCTCTCTCTCTCTCTCCCTCAGTCTCTCTCCCTCTCTCCCTCAGTCTCTCTCCCCCCCCCCTGAGTCTCTCTCTCTACCCCTCAGACTCTCTCTCCCCCTTAGTCTCTCTCTCTCTCCCTCCCCCTCAGTCTCTCTCTCCCCCTCAGTCTCCCACTCTATCTCTCCCTCAGTCTCACTCCCTCTAACTCTCCCCCTCAATCTCTCTCTCCCCCTCCCCCTCAGTCTCTCTCTCTCTCCCAACCCACAGTCTCTCTCTCTCTCCCTCAGTCTCTCTCTCCTCATCAGCCTCTCACTGTCTCTGTCTCTCTCTCCCCTCTCCCCGTCAGTCTCTCTCTCCCCGTCAATCTCTCTCTCTCCCCCTCAGTCTCTCTCTCTTTCCCCCTCTCATTCTCTCTCTCTCTCCCCCCCTCAGTCTCTCTCACTCACCCCTCAGACTCTCTCTCTCTCTCCCCTCAGTCTCTCTCTCTCTCCCCCCCTCAGTCTCTCTCTCTCCCCCCTCAGTCTCTCTCGCTCTCCCCCTCAGTCTCTCTCTCCCCCCCTCAGTCTCTCTCTCTCTCCCCTTCAGTCCCTCTCTCTCTCCCCCTCAGTCTCTCTCTCTCTCCCCCCTCAGTCCCTCTCTCTCTCCCCCCCTCAGTCTCTGTCTCCCTCAGTCTCTCTCTCCCCCCTCAGTCTCTCTCTCTCTCTCCCCCTCAGTCTCTCTCTCTCCCACCCTTAGTCTCTCTCTCTCCCCCTCAGTCTCTCTCTCTCTCTCTCTCCCCTCAGTCACTCGCTCCCTCAGTCTCTCTCTCTCTCTTCCTCCTCAGTCTCTCTCTCCCCCTCAGTCTCTCTCTCTCCCCATCAATCTCTCCCTCTCCCTGTCTCTCTCTCCCTCTCTCTCTCCCCCTCAGTCTCTCTCTCTCCCTCAGTCTCTCTCTCTCTCTCCCCCTCAGTCTCTGTCTCCCTCAGTCTCTCTCTCCCCCCTCAGTCTCTCTCTCCCCCTCAGTCCCTCTCTCTCTCCCCCTCAGTCTCTCTCTCCCCCCCTCAGTCTCTCTCTCTCTCCCTTCAGTCCCTCTCTCTCTCCCCCTCAGTCTCTCTCTCTCTCTCCCCCTCAGTCTCTCTCTCCCTCAGTCTCTCTCTCCCACCTCAGTCTCTCTCTCCCCCTCAGTCTCTCTCTCTCTTACCCCCTCAGTCCCTCTCTCTCTCTCCCCCCTCAGTCTCTCTCTCTCTCTCTCCCTCAGTCTCCTCTCTCCCTCAGTCTCTCTCTCCCCTCTCAGTCTCTCTCTCTCTCTCCCTCAGTCTCTCTCCCTCTCTCCCTCAGTCTCTCTCCCCCCCCCCCTGAGTCTCTCTCTCTACCCCTCAGACTCTCTCTCCCCCTTAGTCTCTCTCTCTCTCCCTCCCCCTCAGTCTCTCTCTCCCCCTCAGTCTCCCACTCTATCTCTCCCTCAGTCTCACTCCCTCTAACTCTCCCCCTCAATCTCTCTCTCCCCCTCCCCCTCAGTCTCTCTCTCTCTCCCAACCCACAGTCTCTCTCTCTCTCCCTCAGTCTCTCTCTCCTCATCAGCCTCTCACTGTCTCTGTCTCTCTCTCCCTCTCCCCGTCAGTCTCTCTCTCCCCGTCAATCTCTCTCTCTCCCCCTCAGTCTCTCTCTCTTTCCCCCCTCTCATTCTCTCTCTCTCTCCCCCCCTCAGTCTCTCTCACTCACCCCTCAGACTCTCTCTCTCTCTCCCCTCAGTCTCTCTCTCTCTCCCCCCCTCAGTCTCTCTCTCTCCCCCCTCAGTCTCTCTCGCTCTCCCCCTCAGTCTCTCTCTCCCCCCTCAGTCTCTCTCTCTCTCCCTTCAGTCCCTCTCTCTCTCCCCCTCAGTCTCTCTCTCTCTCCCCCCTCAGTCCCTCTCTCTCTCCCCCCTCAGTCTCTGTCTCCCTCAGTCTCTCTCTCCCCCCTCAGTCTCTCTCTCCCCTCAGTCCCTCTCTCTCTCCCCCTCAGTCTCTCTCTCCCCCTCAGTCTCTCTCTCTCTCCCCTTCAGTCCCTCTCTCTCTCCCCCCTCAGTCTCTCTCTCTCTCTCCCCCTCAGTCTCTCTCTCCCTCAGTCTCTCTCTCCCACCTCAGCCTCTCTCTCCCCCTCAGTCTCTCTCTCTCTTACCCCCTCAGTCCCTCTCTCTCTCTCCCCCCTCAGTCTCTCTCTCTCTCTCTCCCTCAGTCTCTCTCTCCCTCAGTCTCTCTCTCCCCTCTCAGTCTCTCTCTCTCTCTCCCTCAGTCTCTCTCCCTCTCTCCCTCAGTCTCTCTCCCCCCCCCTGAGTCTCTCTCTCTACCCCTCAGACTCTCTCTCCCCCTTAGTCTCTCTCTCTCTCCCTCCCCCTCAGTCTCTCTCTCCCCCTCAGTCTCTCTCTCTATCTCTCCCTCAGTCTCACTCCCTCTAACTCTCCCCCTCAATCTCTCTCTCCCCCTCCCCCTCAGTCTCTCTCTCTCTCCCAACCCACAGTCTCTCTCTCTCTCCCTCAGTCTCTCTCTCCTCATCAGCCTCTCACTGTCTCTGTCTCTCTCTCCCTCTCCCCGTCAGTCTCAATCTCCCCCTCAATCTCTTTCTCTCCCCCTCAGTCTCTCTCTCTTTCCCCCTCTCATTCTCTCTCTCTCTCCCCCCCTCAGTCTCTCTCACTCACCCCTCAGACTCTCTCTCTCTCCCCCCTCAGTCTCTCTCTCCCCCTCAGTCTCTCTCTCTCTCCCCCTCAGTCTTTCTCACTCACCCCTCAGTCTCTCTCTCTCCCCAGGCTCTCTCTCTCTCCCCCCTCAGTCTCTCTCTCTCTCCCCCTCAATCTCTCTCTGCCCCCCTCAGTCTCTCTCTCTCTCCCCCAGGCTCTCTCTCTCTCCCCCCTCAGTCTCTCTCTCTCTCCCCCTCAGTCTCTCTCTGCTCCCCTCAGTCTCTCTCTCTCTGGCCCTCAGTCTCTCTCTCTCTCCCCCAGGCTCTCTCTCTCTCCGCCCCCTCAGTCTCTCTCTCTCTCTCTCTCTCTCTCTCTCTCCCCACAGTCTCACTCCCTCTCTCTCTCCCCTCTGTCTCTCTCTCTCCCCTCCCCCCTCAGTCTCTCTCTCTCTCCCCCCTCCTCAGTCTCTCTCTCTCTCTCCCCCTCCCCCCTCAGTCTCTCTCCCCCCTCCTCAGTCTCTCTCTCTCTCCCCCCCTCAGTCTCTCTCTCTCTCCCCCCCCCCAGTCCCTCTCTCTCTCTCCCCCACAGTCTCTCTCTCCCCTCCCCCACAGTCTCTCTCTCTCTCTCCCCGTCAGTCTCTCTCTCTCTCTCGCCCCCTCAGTCTCTCTCTCTCTCCCCCAGTCTCTCCCTCTATTCCCCCAGTCTCTCTCTCTCTCCCCCACAGTCTTACTCCCTCTCTCTCTCCCCCTCAGTCCGTCTATCTCTCTCCCCCACAATCTCTCTCTCTCACCCTCCCCCAGAGATTCTCTCTCTCTCCCCCCTCAGTCTCTCTCTCTCTCCCCTCAGTCTCTCCCTCTATCCCCCAGTCTCTCTCTCTCCCCGTCAGTCTCTCTCTCTCTCGCCCCCTCAGTCTCTCTCTCTCTCCCCCTCATCTCTCTCTCTCGCCCCCTCAGTCAATCTCTCTCTCCCCCTCAGTCTCTCCCTCTATCCCCCAGTCTCTCTCTCTCCCCTCATCTCTCTCTCTCGCCCCCTCAGTCACTCTCTCTCCCCCCCTCAGTCTCTCCCTCTATCCCCCAGTCTCTCTCTCGCTCCTCTCATCTCTCTCTCTCGCCCCTCAGTCTCTCTCTCTCCCCCTCCGTCTCTCTCTCTCCCCCCTCAGTCTCTCTCTCTCCCCCCTCAGTCTCTCTCTCTCTCCCCCTCAGTCTCTCTCTCTCTCCCCCTCCGTCTCTCTCTCTCCCCCCTCAGTCTCTCTCACTCTCTCTCCTCCCCCCCTCAGTCTCTCTCTCTCCCCCTCAGTCTCCCTCTATCTCTCCCCTCAGCATCTCTCTCTCTCCCCCTCCGTCTCTCTCTCTCCCCCCTCAGTCTCTCTCTCTCTCCCCTCAGTCTCTCTCTCTCTCCCCCTCCGTCTCTCTCTCTCCCCCCTCAGTCTCTCTCACTCTCTCTCCTCCCCCCCTCAGTCTCTCTCTCTCCCCCTCAGTCTCCCTCTATCTCTCCCCTCAGCATCTCTCTCTCTCCCCCTCCGTCTCTCTCTCTCCCCCCTCAGTTTCTCTCACTCTCCCCCTCAGTCTCTCTCTCTCTCCCCTTGTCTCTCTCTCTCTCTCCCCCTCAGTCTCGCTCTCCCGCCCTCAGTCTCTCTCTCTCTCTCCCCCCTCCGTCTCTCTCTCTCTCTCTCTCCCCCTCAGTCTCTCTCTCTCTCTCTCTCCCCCTCAGTCTCTCTCTCTCTCTTTCCCCCATCAGTCTCACTCTCTCTCTCCCCCTCAGTCTCTCTCCCCTCAGTCTCTCTCTCTCTCTCTCAGTCTCTCTCCCCCTCAGTCTCGTCTCTCTCTCTCCCCATCAGTCTCTCCTCTCCCTGTCTCTCTCTCCTCTCTCTCTCCCCCTCCGTCTCTCTCTCCCCCTCAGTCTCTCTCTCTCTCTTTCCCCCATCAGTCTCACTCTCTCTCTCCCCTCAGTCTCTCTCTCTCTCTCCCCCTCAGTCTCTCCCCCCTCAGTCTCTCTCTCTCTCCCCCATCTCTCCCCTCAGTCTCTCTCTCTCCCCCCTCAGTCTCTCTCTCTCTCCCCTATCTCTCCCCTCAGTCTCTCTCTCCCCCCTCAGTTTCTGTCTCTCTCCCCCTATCTCTCCCCTCAGTCTCTCTCTCTCCCCTCAGTCTCTCTCTCTCTCTCCCCCTCAGTCTCTCCACCCCTCAGTCTCTCTCTCTCTCTCCCCCTCAGTCTCTCTCTCTCTCCCCTCAGTCTCTCACTCTCTCTCCCCTCAGTCTCTCTCTCTCTCTCTTCCTCAGTCTCTCCCCCCCTCAGTCTCTCTCTCTCTCCCCCTATCTCTCTCTCTCTCCCCCTCAGTCTCTCTCTCTCTCTCTCTCCCTCAGTCTCTCCCCCCCTCAGTCTCTCTCTCTCTCTCCCCCTATCTCTCTCTCTCCCCCTCAGTCTCTCTCTCTCTCTCCCCCTCAGTCTCTCTCTCTCTCCCCCTCAGTCTCTCTCTCTCCCCCCCTCAGTCTCTCTCTCTCCCCCTCCATCTCTCTCTCTCCCCCCTCAGTCTCTCTCTCTCTCCCCCTCCGTCTCTCTCTCTCCCCCATCAGTCTCACTCTCTCTCTCCCCCTCAGTCTCTCTCCCCCTCAGTCTCTCTCTCTCTCTCTCAGTCTCTCTCCCCCTCAGTCTCTCTCTCTCTCCCCCTCCGTCTCTCTCTCTCCCCCTCAGTCTCTCACTCTCTCTCCTCCCCCCCTCAGTCTCTCTCTCTCCCCCTCAGTCTCCCTCTATCTCTTCCCCTCAGCATCTCTCTCTCTCCCCTCCGTCTCTCTCTCTCCCCCCTCAGTTCTCTCTCTCTCTCCCCCTCAGTCTCTCTCTCTCTCCCCCTCCGTCTCTCTCTCTCCCCCCTCAGTATCTCTCACTCTCTCTCCTCCCCCCCTCAGTCTCTCTCTCTCCCCCTCAGTCTCCCTCTATCTCTCCCCCTCAGCATCTCTCTCTCTCCCCCTCCGTCTCTCTCTCTCCCCCCCTCAGTCTCTCTCCTCACTCTCCCCCTCAGTCTCTCTCTCTCTCCCCTTGTCTTTCTCTCTCTCTCTCCCCCTCAGTCTCGCTCTCCCCCCCTCAGTCTCTCTCTCTCTCTCCCCCCTCCGTCTCTCTCTCTCTCTCTCCCCCTCAGTCTCTCTCTCTCTCTCTCTCCCCCTCAGTCTCTCTCTCTTTCTTTCCCCCATCAGTCTCACTCTCTCTCTCCCCCTCAGTCTCTCTTCCCCTCAGTCTCTCACTCTCTCTCCCCCTCAGTCTCTCTCTCTCTCTCTCTCCCTCAGTCTCTCCCCCCCTCAGTCTCTCTCTCTCTCTCTCCCCCTATCTCTCTCTCTCCCCCTCAGTCTCTCTCTCTCTCTCCCCCTCAGTCTCTCTCTCTCTCCCCCTCAGTCTCTCACTCTCTCTCCCCCTCAGTCTCTCTCTCTCTCCCCCTCAGTCTCTCTCTCTCTCTCCCCCTCAGTCTCTCTCTCTCCCCCCCTCAGTCTCTCTCTCTCGCCCTCAGTCTCTCTCTCTCCCTCTCCGTCTCTCTCTCTCCCCCCTCTGTCTCTCTCTCTCTCCCCCTCAGTCTCTCTCTCTCTCCCCCTCCGTCTCTCTCTCTCCCCCCTCAGTCTCTCTCACTCTCTCTCCTCCCCCCCTCAGTCTCTCTCTCTCCCCCTCAGTCTCCCTCTATCTCTCCCCCTCAGCATCTCTCTGTCTCCCCCTCCGTCTCTCTCTCTCCCCCCCTCAGTCTCTCTCTCTCTCCCCTTGTCTCTCTCTCTCTCTCCCCCTCAGTCTCGCTCTCCCCCCCTCAGTCTCTCTCTCTCTCTCCCCCCTCCGTCTCTCTCTCTCTCTCTCTCCCCCTCAGTCTCTCTCTCTCCCCCTCAGTCTCTCTCTCTCTCTCTTTCCCCCAATCAGTCTCACTCTCTCTCTCCCCCTCAGTCTCTCTCCCCCTCAGTCTCTCTCTCTCTCTCTCCCTCAGTCTCTCTCCCCCTCAGTCTCTCTCTCTCTCCCCATCAGTCTCTCCCTCTCCCTGTCTCTCTCTCCCTCTCTCTCTCTCCCTCCGTCTCTCTCTTCCCCTCAGTCTCTCTCTCTCTCTTTCCCCCATCAGTCTCACTCTCTCTCTCCCCTCAGTCTCTCTCTCTCTCTCCCCCTCAGTCGCTCCCCCCCTCAGTCTTCCTCTCTCTCCCCCTATCTCTCCCCCTCAGTCTCTCTCTCTCTCTCTCCCCCTCAATCTCTCTCCCCCTCAGTCTCTCTCTCTCTCTCTCTCCCTCAGTCTCTCCCCCCCTCAGTCTCTCTCTCTCTCTCCCCTATCTCTCTCTCTCCCCCTCAGTCTCTCTCTCTCTCTCCCCCTCAGTCGCTCTCTCTCTCCCCCTCAGTCTCTCACTCTCTCTCCCCCTCAGTCTCTCTCTCTCCCCCTCAGTCTCTCTCTCTCTCTCCCCCTCAGTCTCTCTCTCTCTCCCCCTCAGTCTCTCTCTCTCTCCCCCTCAGTCTCTCTCTCTCTCACCCTCAGTCTCTCTCTCTCTCCCCCTCAGTCTCTCTCTCTCTCTCCCGCAGTCTCTCTCTCTCTCTCCCCCTCATTCTCTCTTAATCTATCTCTCTCTCTCTCCCCCTCAGTCTCTCTCTCTCTCCCCCTCAGTCTCTCTCTCTCTCTCCCCCTCAGTCTCTCTCCCCCTCAGTCTCTCTCTCTCTCTCTCTCCCTCAGTCTCTCCCCCCCTCAGTCTCTCTCTCTCTCCCCCTGTCTCTCTCTCTCCCCCTCAGTCTCTCTCTCTCTCTCTCTCCCTCAGTCTCTCTCCCCCTCAGTCTCTCTCTCTCTCTCTCTCCCCCTCAGTCTCTCTCTCTCTCCCCCCCTCAGTCTCTCTCTCTCTCCCCCTCAGTCTCTCTCTCTCTCTCTCCCCCTCAGTCTCTCTCTCTCTCCCCCTATCTCTCTCTCTCTCCCCCTCAGTCTCTCTCTCTCTCCCCCTCAGTCTCTCTCTCTCTCTCCCGCAGTCTCTCTCTCTCTCTCCCCCTCAGTCTCTCTCTCGCTCCCCTCAGTCTTTCTCTCTCTCTCCCCCTCAGTCACTCTCTCTCTCCCCCTCAGTCTCTCTCTCTCTCCCCCTCAGTCTCTCTCTCTCTCCCCCTCAGTCTCTCTCTCTCTCTCTCCCTCAGTCTCTCTCTCTCTCCCCCTCCGTCTCTCTCTCTCCCCCTCAGTCTCTCTCTCTCTCTCTCTCCCTCAGTCTCTCTCTCTCTCTCTCGCTCAGTCTCTCTCTCTCTCTCTCCCTCAATCTCTCTCTTTCTCTCCCTCAGTCTCTCTCACTCTGTCCCTCAGTCTCTCTCTCTGTCCCCCTCAGTCTCCCTTTCTCTCTCTCCTTCAGTCTCTCCCTCTCCCACCTCAGTCTCTCTCTCTCTCCCCCCTCAGTCTCTCTCTCTATCTCTCTCTCCATCAGTCTCTCTCGCTCTCTCTCTCCCCTTCAGCCTCTCTCGCTCTCCCTCTCTCTCTCTCTCCCCCTCAGTCGCTCTCTCTCTCTTCCCCTCAGTCTCTCTCTCTCTCTCTCTCCCCCCTCAGTCTCTCTCTCTCCCCCCTCAGTCTCTCCCTCTCCCTTTCTCCCTCAGTCTCTCTCTCTCTCCCTCAGTCTCTCTCTCTCTCTCTCTCCCCCTCAGTCTCTCTCTCTCTCCCCCTCAGTCGCTCTCTCTCTCTTCCCCTCAGTCTCTCTCTCTCTGTCTCTCTCTCTCTCTCCCCCCTCAGTCTCTCTCTCCCCCCTCAGTCTCTCCCTCTCCCTTTCTCCCTCAGTCTGTCTCTCTCTCTCTCAGTCTCTCTCTCTCTCTCTCAGTCTCTCTCTCACCCCCCCTCAGTCTCTCTCTCTCCCCGCCTCAGTCTCTCTCTCTCTCTCCCCCCTCAGTCTCTCACTCTCTCTCCCCTCAGTCTCTCTCTCTCTCTCTTCCTCAGTCTCTCCCCCCCTCAGTCTCTCTCTCTCTCCCCCTATCTCTCTCTCTCTCCCCCTCAGTCTCTCTCTCTCTCTCTCTCCCTCAGTCTCTCCCCCCCTCAGTCTCTCTCTCTCTCTCCCCCTATCTCTCTCTCTCCCCCTCAGTCACTCTCTCTCTCTCCCCCTCAGTCTCTCTCTCTCCCCCCCTCAGTCTCTCTCTCTCCCCCCCCTCAGTCTCTCTCTCTCCCCCTCCATCTCTCTCTCTCCCCCCTCAGTCTCTCTCTCTCTCCCCCTCCGTCTCTCTCTCTCCCCCATCAGTCTCACTCTCTCTCTCCCCCTCAGTCTCTCTCCCCCTCAGTCTCTCTCTCTCTCTCTCAGTCTCTCTCCCCCTCAGTCTCTCTCTCTCTCCCCCTCCGTCTCTCTCTCTCCCCCCTCAGTCTCTCTCACTCTCTCTCCTCCCCCCCTCAGTCTCTCTCTCTCCCCCTCAGTCTCCCTCTATCTCTTCCCCTCAGCATCTCTCTCTCTCCCCTCCGTCTCTCTCTCTCCCCCCTCAGTCTCTCTCTCTCTCCCCCTCCGTCTCTCTCTCTCCCCCATCAGTCTCACTCTCTCTCTCCCCCTCAGTCTCTCTCCCCCTCAGTCTCTCTCTCTCTCTCTCAGTCTCTCTCCCCCTCAGTCTCTCTCTCTCTCCCCCTCCGTCTCTCTCTCTCCCCCCTCAGTCTCTCTCACTCTCTCTCCTCCCCCCCTCAGTCTCTCTCTCTCCCCCTCAGTCTCCCTCTATCTCTTCCCCTCAGCATCTCTCTCTCTCCCCTCCGTCTCTCTCTCTCCCCCCTCAGTTCTCTCTCTCTCTCCCCCTCAGTCTCTCTCTCTCTCCCCCTCCGTCTCTCTCTCTCCCCCCTCAGTATCTCTCACTCTCTCTCCTCCCCCCCTCAGTCTCTCTCTCTCCCCCTCAGTCTCCCTCTATCTCTCCCCCTCAGCATCTCTCTCTCTCCCCCTCCGTCTCTCTCTCTCCCCCCCTCAGTCTCTCTCACTCTCCCCCTCAGTCTCTCTCTCTCTCCCCTTGTCTTTCTCTCTCTCTCTCCCCCTCAGTCTCGCTCTCCCCCCCTCAGTCTCTCTCTCTCTCTCCCCCTCATTCTCTCTTAATCTATCTCTCTCTCTCTCCCCCTCAGTCTCTCTCTCTCTCCCCCTCAGTCTCTCTCTCTCTCCCCCTCAGTCTCTCTCCCCCTCAGTCTCTCTCTCTCTCTCTCTCCCTCAGTCTCTCCCCCCCTCAGTCTCTCTCTCTCTCTCCCCTATCTCTCTCTCTCCCCCTCAGTCTCTCTCTCTCTCTCCCCCTCAGTCGCTCTCTCTCTCCCCCTCAGTCTCTCACTCTCTCTCCCCCTCAGTCTCTCTCTCTCCCCCTCAGTCTCTCTCTCTCTCTCCCCCTCAGTCTCTCTCTCTCTCCCCCTCAGTCTCTCTCTCTCTCCCCCTCAGTCTCTCTCTCTCTCACCCTCAGTCTCTCTCTCTCTCCCCCTCAGTCTCTCTCTCTCTCTCCCGCAGTCTCTCTCTCTCTCTCCCCCTCATTCTCTCTTAATCTATCTCTCTCTCCCCCTCAGTCTCTCTCTCTCTCCCCCTCAGTCTCTCTCTCTCTCCTCCTCAGTCTCTCTCTCTCTCACCCTCAGTCTCTCTCTCTCTCCCCCTCAGTCTCTCTCTCTCTCTCCCGCAGTCTCTCTCTCTCTCTCCCCCTCATTCTCTCTTAATCTATCTCTCTCTCTCTCCCCCTCAGTCTCTCTCTCTCTCCCCCTCAGTCTCTCTCTCTCTCCCCCTCAGTCTCTCCCCCCCTCAGTCTCTCCCTCTCTCCCCCTATCTCTCTCTCCCCCTCAGTCTCTCTCTCTCTCTCTCTCCCTCAGTCTCTCTCCCCCTCAGTCTCTCTCTCTCTCTCTCCCCCTCAGTCTCTCTCTCTCTCTCTCCCCTTCAGTCTCTCACTCTCTCTCCCGCAGTCTCTCTCTCTCTCTCCCCCTCAGTCTCTCTCCCCCTCAGTCTCTCTCTCTCTCTCCCCCTATCTCTCTCTCTCTCCCCCTCAGTCTCTCTCTCTCTCCCCCTCAGTCTCTCTCTCTCTCTCCCGCAGTCTCTCTCTCTCTCTCCCCCTCAGTCTCTCTCTCGCTCCCCTCAGTCTTTCTCTCTCTCTCCCCCTCAGTCACTCTCTCTCTCCCCCTCATTCTCTCTCTCTCTCCCCCTCAGTCTCTGTCTCTCTCCCCCTCAGTCTCTCTCTCTCTCCCACCCTCAGTCTCTCTCTCTCTCCCCCTCCGTCTCTCTCTCTCCCCCTCAGTCTCTCTCTCTCTCTCTCTCCCTCAGTCTCTCTCTCTCTCTCTCCCTCAATCTCTCTCGCTCTGTCCCTCAGTCTCTCTCTCCCCCTCAGTCTCTCTCTCTCTCTCCCCCTCAGTCTCTCTCTCTCTCTCTCCCCCTCAGTCTCTCTCTCTCTCTCTTTCCCCCAATCAGTCTCACTCTCTCTCTCCCCCTCAGTCTCTCCCCCCCTCAGTCTCTCTCTCTCTCCCCCTATCTCTCTCTCTCTCCCCCTCAGTCTCTCTCTCTCTCTCTCTCCCTCAGTCTCTCCCCCCCTCAGTCTCTCTCTCTCTCTCCCCCTATCTCTCTCTCTCCCCCTCAGTCACTCTCTCTCTCTCCCCCTCAGTCTCTCTCTCTCCCCCCCTCAGTCTCTCTCTCTCCCCCCCTCAGTCTCTCTCTCTCCCCCTCCATCTCTCTCTCTCCCCCCTCAGTCTCTCTCTCTCTCCCCCTCCGTCTCTCTCTCTCCCCCATCAGTCTCACTCTCTCTCTCCCCCTCAGTCTCTCTCCCCCTCAGTCTCTCTCTCTCTCTCTCAGTCTCTCTCCCCCTCAGTCTCTCTCTCTCTCCCCCTCCGTCTCTCTCTCTCCCCCCTCAGTCTCTCTCACTCTCTCTCCTCCCCCCCTCAGTCTCTCTCTCTCCCCCTCAGTCTCCCTCTATCTCTTCCCCTCAGCATCTCTCTCTCTCCCCTCCGTCTCTCTCTCTCCCCCCTCAGTCTCTCTCTCTCTCCCCCTCCGTCTCTCTCTCTCCCCCATCAGTCTCACTCTCTCTCTCCCCCTCAGTCTCTCTCCCCCTCAGTCTCTCTCTCTCTCTCTCAGTCTCTCTCCCCCTCAGTCTCTCTCTCTCTCCCCCTCCGTCTCTCTCTCTCCCCCCTCAGTCTCTCTCACTCTCTCTCCTCCCCCCCTCAGTCTCTCTCTCTCCCCCTCAGTCTCCCTCTATCTCTTCCCCTCAGCATCTCTCTCTCTCCCCTCCGTCTCTCTCTCTCCCCCCTCAGTTCTCTCTCTCTCTCCCCCTCAGTCTCTCTCTCTCTCCCCCTCCGTCTCTCTCTCTCCCCCCTCAGTATCTCTCACTCTCTCTCCTCCCCCCCTCAGTCTCTCTCTCTCCCCCTCAGTCTCCCTCTATCTCTCCCCCTCAGCATCTCTCTCTCTCCCCCTCCGTCTCTCTCTCTCCCCCCCTCAGTCTCTCTCACTCTCCCCCTCAGTCTCTCTCTCTCTCCCCTTGTCTTTCTCTCTCTCTCTCCCCCTCAGTCTCGCTCTCCCCCCCTCAGTCTCTCTCTCTCTCTCCCCCTCATTCTCTCTTAATCTATCTCTCTCTCTCTCCCCCTCAGTCTCTCTCTCTCTCCCCTTGTCTTTCTCTCTCTCTCTCCCCCTCAGTCTCTCTCTCTCCCCCTCAGTCTCTCTCCCCCTCAGTCTCTCTCTCTCTCTCTCTCCCTCAGTCTCTCCCCCCCTCAGTCTCTCTCTCTCTCTCCCCTATCTCTCTCTCTCCCCCTCAGTCTCTCTCTCTCTCTCCCCCTCAGTCGCTCTCTCTCTCCCCCTCAGTCTCTCACTCTCTCTCCCCCTCAGTCTCTCTCTCTCCCCCTCAGTCTCTCTCTCACTCTCCCCCTCAGTCTCTCTCTCTCTCCCCCTCAGTCTCTCTCTCTCTCCCCCTCAGTCTCTCTCTCTCTCACCCTCAGTCTCTCTCTCTCTCCCCCTCAGTCTCTCTCTCTCTCTCCCGCAGTCTCTCTCTCTCTCTCCCCCTCATTCTCTCTTAATCTATCTCTCTCTCCCCCTCAGTCTCTCTCTCTCTCCCCCTCAGTCTCTCTCTCTCTCCCCCTCAGTCTCTCTCTCTCTCACCCTCAGTCTCTCTCTCTCTCCCCCTCAGTCTCTCTCTCTCTCTCCCGCAGTCTCTCTCTCTCTCTCCCCCTCATTCTCTCTTAATCTATCTCTCTCTCTCTCCCCCTCAGTCTCTCTCTCTCTCCCCCTCAGTCTCTCTCTCTCTCCCCCTCAGTCTCTCCCCCCCTCAGTCTCTCCCTCTCTCCCCCTATCTCTCTCTCCCCCTCAGTCTCTCTCTCTCTCTCTCTCCCTCAGTCTCTCTCCCCCTCAGTCTCTCTCTCTCTCTCTCCCCCTCAGTCTCTCTCTCTCTCTCTCCCCTTCAGTCTCTCACTCTCTCTCCCGCAGTCTCTCTCTCTCTCTCCCCCTCAGTCTCTCTCCCCCTCAGTCTCTCTCTCTCTCTCCCCCTATCTCTCTCTCTCTCCCCCTCAGTCTCTCTCTCTCTCCCCCTCAGTCTCTCTCTCTCTCTCCCGCAGTCTCTCTCTCTCTCTCCCCCTCAGTCTCTCTCTCGCTCCCCTCAGTCTTTCTCTCTCTCTCCCCCTCAGTCACTCTCTCTCTCCCCCTCATTCTCTCTCTCTCTCCCCCTCAGTCTCTGTCTCTCTCCCCCTCAGTCTCTCTCTCTCTCCCACCCTCAGTCTCTCTCTCTCTCCCCCTCCGTCTCTCTCTCTCCCCCTCAGTCTCTCTCTCTCTCTCTCTCCCTCAGTCTCTCTCTCTCTCTCTCCCTCAATCTCTCTCGCTCTGTCCCTCAGTCTCTCTCTCCCCCTCAGTCTCTCTCTCTCTCTCTCCTTCAGTCTCTCCCTCTCTCTTCCCCCTCAGTCTCTCCCTCTCCCCCTCAGTCTCTCCCTCTCCCCCTCAGTCTCTCCCTCTCGCACTCAGTCTCTCTCTCTCTCTCCGCCTCAGTCTCTCTCTCCCCCTCAGTCTCTCCCTCTCGCACTCAGTCTCTCTCTCTCTCTCCCCCTCAGTCTCTCTCCCCCTCAGTCTCTCTCTCTCTCCCCCTATCTCTCTCTCTCTCCCCCTCAGTCTCTCTCTCTCTCCCCCTCAGTCTCTCTCTCTCTCTCCCGCAGTCTCTCTCTCTCTCTCCCCCTCAGTCTCTCTCTCGCTCCCCTCAGTCTTTCTCTCTCTCTCTCCCCCTCAGTCACTCTCTCTCTCCCCCTCAGTCTCTCTCTCTCTCCCCCTCAGTCTCTCTCTCTCTCCCCCTCAGTCTCTCTCTCTCTCCCCCTCAGTCTCTCTCTCTCTCTCTCCCTCAGTCTCTCTCTCTCTCCCCCTCCGTCTCTCTCTCTCGCCCTCAGTCTCTCTCTCTCTCTCTCTCCCTCAGTCTCTCTCTCTCTCTCTCGCTCAGTCTCTCTCTCTCTCTCTCCCTCAATCTCTCTCTCTCTCTCTCTCCCTCAATCTCTCTCGCTCTGTCCCTCAGTCTCTCCCTCCCCCTCAGTCTCTCTCTCTCTCTCTCCTTCAGCCTCTCCCTCTCCCACCTCAGTCTCTCTCTCTCTCTCCCCCCTCAGTCTCTCTCTCTCTCTCTCTCTCCCTCAGTCTCTCTCGCTCTCTCTCTCCCCTTCAGCCTCTCTCTCTCTCTCTCTCTCTCCCCCTCAGTCGCTCTCTCTCTCTTCCCCTCAGTCTCTCTCTCTCTCTGTCTCTCTCTCTCTCTTCCCCCTCAGTCTCTCTCTCCCCCCCTCAGTCTCTCCCTCTCCCTTTCTCCCTCAGTCTCTCTCTCTCTCCCTCAGTCTCTCTCTCTCTCTCTCTCCCCCTCAGTCTCTATCTCTCTCTCCCTCAGTCTCTCTCTTCCTCAGTCTCTCTCTCTCCCTTTCCTGCTCAGTCTCTTTCTCTCTCTTCCCCCTCAGTCTCTCCCTCTCCCCCTCAGTCTCTCTCTATCTCCCACTCAGTCTCTCTCTCTCTCTCTCTCTCAGTCTCTCTCTCCCCCCCCTCAGTCTCTCTCTCTCCCCGCCTCAGTCTCTCTCTCTCTCCCCCCTCAGTCTCTCTCTCTCTCCCCCCTCAGTCTCTCTCCCTCTCTATCTCTCTCCCTCAGTCTCTCTCTCCCTCCCTCACAGTCTATCTCGATCTCCCCCTCAGTCTATCTCGATCTCCCCCTCAGTCTCTCTCTCTCTCTCCCCCTCAGTCTCTCTCTCTCCCCCCCTCAGTCTCTCTCTCTCTCTCTCTCCCCCTCAGTCTCTCTCTCTCCCACCCTTAGTCTCTCTCTCTCCCCCTCAGTCTCTCTCTCTCTCTCTCTCTCCCCTCAGTCACTCGCTCCCCTCAGTCTCTCTCTCTCTCTTCCTCCTCAGTCTCTCTCTCCCGCTCAGTCTCTCTCTCTCTTCCCCTCAGTCTCTCTCTCTCTCTGTCTCGCTCTCTCTCTCCCCCCTCAGTCTCTCTCTCTCTCTCCCTCAGTCTCTCTCTCTCTCTCCCTCAGTCTCTCTCCCCCCCCCTCAGTCTCTCTCTCTACCCCTCAGACTCTCTCTCCCCCTTAGTCTCTCTCTCTCTCCCTCCCCCTCAGTCTCTCTCTCCCCCTCAGTCTCTCTCTCTATCTCTCCCTCAGTCTCACTCCCTCTAACTCTCCCCCTCAATCTCTCTCTCCCCCTCCCCCTCAGTCTCTCTCTCTCTCCCCTCAGTCTCTCTCTTTCTCTCCCAAACCACAGTCTCTCTCTCTCTCCCTCAGTCTCTCTCTCCTCATCAGCCTCTCACTGTCTCTGTCTCTCTCTCCCTCTCCCCCTCAGTCTCTCTCTCCCCCCCTCCTCAGTCTCTCTCTCTCCCCCTCAGTCTCTCTCTCTTTCCCCCCTCTTCAGTCTCTCTCTCTCTCTGCCCCCCTCAGTCTCTCTCTCTCTCCCCCAGGCTCTCTCTCTCTCCCGCCTCAGTCTCTCTCTCTCTCCCCCTCAGTCTCTCTCTTCTCCCCTCAGTCTCTCTCTCTCTCCCCCTCAGTCTCTCTCTGCTCCCCTCAGTCTCTCTCTCCCCCCCTCCTCAGTCTCTCTCTCTCTCTCCCCCTCCCCCCTCAGTCTCTCTCCCCCCCTCCTCAGTCTCTCTCTGCTCCCCTCAGTCTCTCTCTCCCCCCCTCCTCAGTCTCTCTCTCTCTCCCCCTCCCCCCTCAGTCTCTCTCCCCCCCTCCTCAGTCTCTCTCTCTCTCCCCCCCCTCAGTCTCTCTCTCTCTCCCCCCCCGAGTCCCTCTCTCTCTCTCCCCCACAGTCTCTCTCTCCCCCTCCCCCACAGTCTCTCTCTCTCTCTCCCCGTCAGTCTCTCTCTCTCTCGCCCCCTCAGTCTCTCTCTCTCTCCCCCAGTCTCTCCCTCTATTCCCCCAGTCTCTCTCTCTCTCCCCCACAGTCTCACTCCCTCTCTCTCTCCCCCTCAGTCCGTCTATCTCTCTCCCCCACAATCTCTCTCTCTCACCCTCCCCCAGAGATTCTCTCCCTCTCCCCCCTCAGTCTCTCTCTCTCTCCCCTCAGTCTCTCCCTCTATCCCCCAGTCTCTCTCTCTCCCCGTCAGTCTCTCTCTCTCTCGCCCCCTCAGTCTCTCTCTCTCTCCTCCTCATCTCTCTCTCTCGCCCCCTCAGTCACTCTCTCTCTCCCCCTCAGTCTCTCCCTCTATCCCCCAGTCTCTCTCTCTCCCCCTCATCTCTCTCTCTCGCCCCCTCAGTCACTCTCTCTCTCCCCCACAGTCTCTCCCTCTATCCCGCAGTCTCTCTCTCGCTCCCTCTCATCTCTCTCTCTCGCCCCCTCAGTCTCTCTCTCTCCCCCTCCGTGTCTCTCTCTCCCCCCTCAGTCTCTCTCTCTCCCCCTCAGTCTCTCTCTCTCTCCCCCTCCGTCTCTCTCTCTCCCCCCTCAGTCTCTCTCACTCTCTCTCCTCCCCCCCTCAGTCTCTCTCTCTCCCCCTCAGTCTCCCTCTATCTCTCCCCCTCAGCATCTCTCTCTCTCCCCCTCCGTCTCTCTCTCTCCCCCCTCAGTCTCTCTCTCTCCCCCTCAGTCTCTCTCTCTCTCTCCCCCTCCGTCTCTCTCTCTCTCCCCCTCCGTCTCTCTCTCTCCCCCCTCAGTCTCTCTCACTCTCTCTCCTCCCCCCCTCAGTCTCTCTCTCTCCCCCTCAGTCTCCCTCTATCTCTCCCCGTCAGCATCTCTCTCTCTCCCCCTCCGTCTCTCTCTCTCCCCCCCTCAGTTTCTCTCACTCTCCCCCTCAGTCTCTCTCTCTCTTCCCCTTGTCTCTCTCTCTCTCTCCCCCTCAGTCTCGCTCTCCCCCCCTCAGTCTCTCTCTCTCTCTCCCCCCTCCGTCTCTCTCTCTCTCTCTCTCCCCCTCAGTCTCTCTCTCTCTCTCTCTCTCCCCCTCAGTCTCTCTCTCTCTCTTTCCCCCATCAGTCTCACTCTCTCTCTCCCCCTCAGTCTCTCTCCCCCTCAGTCTCTCTCTCTCTCTCTCTCCCTCAGTCTCTCTCCCCCTCAGTCTCTCTCTCTCCCCATCAGTCTCTCCCTCTCCCTGTCTCTCTCTCCCTCTCTCTCTCCCCCTCCGTCTCTCTCTCCCCCTCAGTCTCTCTCTCTCTCTTTCCCCCATCAGTCTCACTCTCTCTCTCCCCTCAGTCTCTCTCTCTCCCCCTCAGTCTCTCCCCCCCTCAGTCTCTCTCTCTCTCCCCCTATGTCTCCCCCTCAGTCTCTCTCTCTCCCCCCCTCAGTCTCTCTCTCTCTCCCCCTCAGTTTGTCTCTCTCTCCCCCTATCTCTCCTCCTCAGTCTCTCTCTCTCCCCTCAGTCTCTCTCTCTCTCTCCCCCTCAGTCTCTCCCCCCCTCAGTCTCTCTCTCTCTCCCCCTCAGTCTCTCTCTCTCTCCCCCTCAGTCTCTCACTCTCTCTCCCCTCAGTCTCTCTCTCTCTCTCCCTAAGTCTCTCCCCCCCTCAGTCTCTCTCTCTCTCCCCCTATCTCTTTCTCTCTCCCCCTCAGTCTCTCTCTCTCTCCCCCTCACTCTCACTCTCTCTCTCCCGCAGTCTCTCTCTCTCTCTCCCCCTCAGTCTCTCTTAATCTCTCTCTCCCCCTCAGTCTCTCTCTCTCTCCCCTCAGTCTCTCTTAATCTTTCTCTCTCCCTCAGTCTCTCTCTCTCCCCCTCAGTCTCTCTCTCTCTCTCTCCCCCTCAATCTCTCTCCCCCTCAGTCTCTCTCTCTCTCTCTCCCTCAGTCTCTCCCCCCCTCAGTCTCTCTCTCTCTCTCCCCCATCTCTCTCTCTCCTCCTCTGTCTCTCTCTCTCTCTCCCCCTCAGTCTCTCTCTCTCTCCCCCTCAGTCTCTCACTCTCTCTCCCCCTCAGTCTCTCACTCTCTCTCCCCCTCAGTCTCTCTCTCTCTCTCCCCCTCAGTCTCTCTATCTCTCTCCCCCTCAGTCTCTCTCTCTCTCTCCCCCTCAGTCTCTCTCTCTCCCCCCCTCAGTCTCTCTCTCTCCCCCTCAGTCTCTCTCTCTCCCCCTCCGTCTCTCTCTCTCCCCCCTCAGTCTCTCTCTCTCTCCCCCTCAGTCTCTCTCTCTCTCCCCCTCCATCTCTCTCTCTCCCCCCTCAGTCTCTCTCACTCTCTCTCCTCCCCCCCTCAGTCTCTCTCTCTCCCCCTCAGTCTCCCTCTATCTCTCCCCCTCAGCATCTCTCTCTCTCCACCTCCGTCTCTCTCTCTCCCCCCTCAGTCTCTCTCTCTCTCCCCCCCTCAGTCTCTCTCTCTCTCCCCCTCCGTCTCTCTCTCTCCCCCCTCAGTCTCTCTCACTCTCTCTCCTCCCCCCCTCAGTCTCTCTCTCTCTCCCCCTCAGTCTCTATCTCTCTCTCCCTCAGTCTCTCTCTTCCTCAGTCTCTCTCTCTC
>NW_027252367.1:0-26352 GCF_044704955.1 Pristiophorus japonicus | reverse complement strand
TCTCTGAGAGCCTCTTTCTTCCAAATTAATTAAAAAAAAAAAACATTTAAGACAACTGAGCAGAGGGAGCAAGGCCCCTCCCCAATTGCCAACTAGGGGAGAGGTACCTCATTAAGGGCTCCTCTGCTCAGTCAATCTACAAGAGGCTAATAAAGACCATTAAGGCCTGTGACTTTGGGGTGGGTGTAGCCCTTAAAGGGACCCCGTGATGGCGACCCCATCCACGCCGGTGGCAGGGGCCAGCAAGGTCGTATGCGCAGGCGGTGTCCACATCCACGGCACCTCCTGCGCCAGCCGCTGCCCTGCCACCTTTCAGACTAATAACAAAAAAACACGGGGTCAAGAGCTACACTCACCCCACAATGAGCATCGAGGAGTGCGTGCGGGCGATGGCTGGGGTAGTCGGCCCCTCGGCCATTGTCGCAGCCTCCAAGATGTCTGGGAAGGCCGTGTTCTTCCTGGGGTCGGAGCGGGCGGTGTCCCTGGCCCTTGAAAAGGGGCTCACGGTGGGCGGGACGTTCCTGCCGGTGGACCCTCTCGAGGCCACCGCGCAGAGGGTCATCATTTCAAACGTCCCGCCCTTTGTTCCCGCTGAGCTCCTCCTCCCTCACCTACACCAACTGGGGGAGGTAAGGTCGGGGATCAACCCCATACCGCTCGGCCTCAGGGAGAACAGCCTGCGCCACGTGTTCTCCTTCCGCCGCCAGCTCTTTGTCCGGCTGGCGCGGGAGGAGACGACGGAGGGGAACTTTAATGTGGTGCACGAGGGGACTGCCTACCGCGTCTTCTGGACGTCGGACGGCGTGCGGTGCCATGCCTGCAGGGAGGTGGGGCATGTTCGTAAGAACTGCCCCGCCTCCAAGGCCGCCAAACCACCGAAGGCGGCCAAGGCTGGCGCTGCCGCCACCCCTCCCCCTAGTTGCGTCCGCGTGCCGGGAGCCATGGGTGCGCGGGCATCGTCGGAGGCCTTTGTTTTCAGGGCCTCCGGCGGGGGGGAGGGAGAGCGTCCGAGCGGAAAGAAGGCGCGGAAGAAGGAGAAACATCTAGAGGCGGGTCCCCTCGGTGCGCCGGAAAGTCTGACCACCGCGCTCAGCCCAACCCAGTCACCGGCGAGCGCGGGGTGCCCCGAGCCCGTGCCCGGGCCCTTGAATACCACCACAGAGGGGCCCAGGCGCGGGCAAGAAAAGGAAAAGGGGGGGGCGGAGCGGGAGGCCTCGGCAGACATGGAGGTCTCCCTGACTCCGCGCGCCCCCAGGAACAAAAAGAGGCACCGCCCCAATGACGCGGAGGGGGAACAATATCCCTCCGCGGAGGAGTCGGTGCCCGCCGCGTGTCCCGCGTCCCCCACCAGCGCCCCCAAATTGCGCTGCAGGCGCGAGGAGTCTTTCCCCGGGGAGGGTGAGACAGTTGAGGCTGCCCAGCCTCTGCCTCCCGGGGATGGAGTGGAAGATCTGCCTGTCGTGGGGGGCGTGGGGACCGCGGAGGAATGCGTAGCCGCCGGGCCGGGCGTCCCGGGGACTGAGGCGGGCGAGGCCGAAAAGGCCGAACCTGAGCCCGCCCAGCTATTACCCAACTTCCCCCGGGAGTTGCTCGACCCGGCAGAGAATGAAACAAATAATTATGACACTGTAGATGCTGGGCCGGGGGGTGGCAGCGGGGAGGGGGAGGAACACCCACCCTCGCCCCTTACTTTGGAGCTGGAGCACTTGGAGGGCCTGGGGATTTCCTATGGCCGGGTCTCTCCTTGTTCTCCGGTTCCTGGGGCGGAGGGGGAACCCCTTCCGCTGTCATTTCCCGACCCAGCACCATTTTTAAAAGAGCCCAGTGGGGACTCCTCTGCCGACGATCCTGGGGGTGGGATCGGGGCAGTGCCAGGGCCGGTTGGAGCGGCCGGTTCATTTGCCGTACCTTGTGCGGTCGATGGGCCGGCTGCTGGCGGCCACCTCCCGGAGGAGGACGGGGACTCGGTGGGGGACGCGGGTGAAGACCTAGAGACCACCGCCAGTGAGGCGGTGGATCTGCTCGCGGCCGCCGCTGAGGCCCTCCTCGTTCCTGCAAAGGAACTCCGGGACTTTTTGGCCCAGAGCCGGGGTCGCCGCGACCAAGCCCGACTGGCCCTGGAAAAATGGTCCGAGCCGGAGCTGATCAAGGGGTCCGTCCGCGCCGCCGTTAAAACCTTGGCCGCGGGCGGGCCCTTGACAAAGGAGCAGCACCTTGAGCTGCGCGAGCTCGAGGGACTCCTCGCTGGGCTGCGGAGGGAGCGGAGTTCAACAAAAGACTCCGCTCCCTCCCCCACAATAGGTTAAGGTAGAGGTTGCACTATGCTTTTGCCATGAAGATAACCATAGCCAGCCTCAACATCAACGGCGGCAGAGGGGCACGCCGTAGATTTGACAATTTTTCGCTCCTGCGGGAGGGGAAATATGCGGTGTGCTTCCTGCAAGAAACCCACACCGTTCCGGGAGACGAAGCCACGTGGCTCCTGGAATGGCAAGGAGAGGTCCGCATGAGCCACCTCACCGCCATTTCTAGTGGGGTGGCCATCTTGCTGGGCCCGCATTTTCAGCCGGAGATCTTGGGGGTCGAGGAGCCCGTGCCAGGCCGCTTGCTGCACGTAACGGTTCGCCTGGGGGACGTGCCGCTCCATCTCGTGAACGTGTACGCCCCTCATCCCGGCCCGCAGCAAACGCGCTTCTTTGAAGAGGTGTCCGCTCTTCTTGGCTCCGTCGACGTCGGCGACTGCATTGTCCTCGGGGGGGATTTTAACTGCACCCTCGAGGCGAGGGACCGCTCCGGTGCCCCGCAGTGCATGACGGCGATGGAGAAGTTGAGGGACCTGGTCGGGTCCTTCGACTTGGTGGACGTCTGGCGAAATCTCCACCCCGACTCCAGCGCCTTTACTTGGGTGAGGCCTGGAGTTGGATGGTCTAGAGTCGACCGCCTTTACGTGTCTCGGGCGTACGTTTCCTGCGTCCCGGCGGCCTCCATGCGGCCGGTGCCGTGTTCGGACCACCACCTGGTGTGGGCGGAGCTCGCTTCGCTCCGCGCGAGGGCGGGGTCCGCGTACTGGCACTTTAACAACCGGCTGCTGGAGGACGTGCGTTTCCAGGACTCGTTCCGTCGATTCTGGTCCGACTGGAGAAGGAAGCAGGGGGGCTTCCCCTCCTTGAGGCTATGGTGGGACGTGGGCAAGGCTCACGTCCGCGTCTTCTGTCAAGAGTACGCGAGGGGGTCGACCAAGAGGCGGGCGGCCAGAGTCGGGCGCCTAGAAAAAGAGGTGCTCGACCTGGAAGCCCGTCTCGGTCAAGTCGTCCAGGACCCGGCCCTGCGGACGGTGTACGAAGCGAAGAAGGCCGCGCTGAAGGACCTGCAGCTCGTCGGGTCCCGAGGCGCGTTCGTGAGGTCGCGGATCCGGTTCCTGCGGGATCTGGACCGCGGCTCCCCCTTCTTCTACTCGCTGGAAAAAAGGCAGAGTGTCCGTAAGCAGCTCTTGACGCTGCTGGCCGACGACGGCTCTCTCGTCTCGGATCCGGAGGGCGTCAACAACAGGGTCCGTGAATATTACGGGGCTCTGTTCTCTCCGGATCCGTCCAGCGAGGAAGCGCGTAGAGTTTTGTGGGAGGACCTGCCGAAGGTCGGCCCGGAGGGCGCCGAAAATCTGGAAGCTCCGCTAAGCCTGGCGGAGCTGACCGGTGCCCTCGCCCGGCTCTCGAGGGGAAAATCCCCGGGGCTGGACGGGCTGACCGTGGAGTTCCACAGGGCGTTCTGGGACGTCCTGGGGAGCGACTACGCGCGGGTCCTGGGGGAAAGTCTGGCGACCGGGGAGATGCCCCTCTCTTGGCGCAGGGCAGTCATCGTCCTGCTGCCTAAGAAGGGCGATCTCCGCCTCCTTAAGAACTGGCGCCCGGTCTCCCTCCTCAGCACGGACTACAAAATCTTCGCCAGGGCGATGTCTGCTCGCCTTGGTGCCGTGCTGGACCACATGATCCACCCCGACCAGTCATACACGGTCCCGGGCCGGACAATCCACGACAACATCCATCTGGTCCGGGACCTCATCCATTGCTCCCAGGAGGCTGGTCTGTCGGTCGCCTTCCTATCCCTCGACCAAGAGAAGGCGTTCGACAGGGTGGATCACGACTATCTGCTCGGAACTCTGCGCGCTTTCGGGTTCGGGACGCATTTCGTCGCCCGGATCCGACTTTTGTACGCCGCCGCGGAGTGTCTGATTAAGGTTAACGGGTCCTTGACGGCGCCCCTTCGCTTTAGGAGAGGGGTGCGCCAGGGATGCCCCATGTCCGGCCAGTTATACGCCGTTTGCGTGGAGCCTTTCCTGCGCCTCTTGCGGACGAGGTTGACGGGACTGGCTCTGCAAGGGCCGGGCGTGGAGGTCGTCCTCTCGGCTTACGCCGATGACGTGCTCCTCGCGGTAGAGGATCCCGCTGACCTGCGGAGGATGCGTGAGTGCCAGGAGATTTACTCGGCCGCGTCCTCCGCCAGGATCAACTGGGAGAAATGTTCCGGACTCCTGGTGGGTCAGTGGCGGGTGGACTCCCTGCCGGAGGAGCTCAGGCCTTTTGCCTGGAGCACGACCCATCTCCTCTATCTGGGAGTCTACCTTAGCCCCGACGAGGAAGCCTGGCCGGCGAACTGGCAGGAGCTGGAGGCCAAGGTCGCCGCTCGCCTAGGGCGCTGGACAGGACTGCTCCGAGTGCTGTCCTACAGGGGTCGAGCGCTAGTCATAAACCAGCTGGTGGCCGCAATGCTGTGGTACCGGCTGGTCACTTTGACCCCTCCCCCTGCGTTTGTCGCCAAGATACAGAAGAAGCTGGTGGACTTCTTCTGGAACAACAGGAAGCACTGGGTCTCTGTCGCGGTCTTGAGTCTCCCGCTTGAGGAGGGCGGTCAGTCGTTGGTGTGCGTCAGCGCCCAGCTCGCGACTTTCCGTCTTCAGACCCTGCAGAGATACCTTTACGTCGAGCCCCCTCCTAGGTGGTGTGCTCTGGCGAGGTATTTCTTCCGCCAGCAGCTCGACCTCAATTATGACACGCAGCTCCTGTTTGTGAACTTGGGGGGTGCCAGGACCGCCCTCCGGGAGCTGCCTGTCTTTTACAGGGAACTCATCAGGGTCTGGAACAAAGTCTCCACCAAGCGCAGCTCTCCGCCGGCTGGAGTGGCGGCCGTCCTGCAGGAACCGCTGCTCGGGAATCCGTACCTCCACGGCCGAGGCTTCATGTGGCGGTCGGAAGAGAGGGCTGTGGCTGGTGAGGTGACCAGGGTCAGGGACCTGCTCGATGGCGGAGGAGCGGGCTGGATGGCGCCAGTCACGCTGGCGCGGCGCCTAAATTCTGCCAACGTCCGCCGCGCGGCCGATGCCATCGAGTCGCTAAAAACAGCTCTGGGCCCTGACTCCGTTAGGTGTATCGAGGAGGCTCAAGCACGTGGGGAGATCCCGTCCGAACTGACCCCCGTCCGGACGGAATTCCTCATCGGCGCCAAACCCCGGAACCTCCCTCGGGGGCCGGCGCCTCACAACTTGAGCCGCCTCGGGGAAATCCCCTCCGTGCCTTTCAGTTCCGCGCGGAGGGGTTTCCTGTACGGGCTGCTCCTGCACACCCTCAACTTTGCCATCCTCGCCGGCCGTCCGGACACGCCATGGCGCACCATCTTGCCGTCCGGAGGAGGCGGGGGTCCCCGATGGAGGGCACTCTACGCAGGGGTCCTCCCACTATTCATCGGGGACTTGGCCTGGAGGGTGGTGCACGGAGCAGTGCCGTGCAACAAATTTTTAAGCCGGTTCACGGACTCCCAGGCCGCCTGCAATTTCTGCGGTCTGGAGGAGTCCGTGTTCCATGTTTTTATTGAGTGCACAAGGTTGCAGCCCCTGTTCCATTATTTGAAGGGGCTGCTCCTGAAATTCTGGCTGCACTTCAGTCCCACTCTCCTGATCTTTGGGCACCCTGTGCGGAGGGGAGCGGGTAGGTCCGAAGGCCTCCTCGTAGGACTGCTCCTGGGCACGGCCAAGGGTGCCATCAGCCGGTCCAGGCAGCGGGCGGTCGAGGGGGTCGTTCAACCTGACTGCCTGCCTCTCTTCCGCTCTTACATCCGGTCCAGGGTGTCCTTGGAGATGGAGCACGCGGTGTCCACCGGTACGCTCGCGGCCTTCCGCGAGAGGTGGGCACCGGAGGGACTGGAGTGCATCATCACGCCCGGCAACCAAATTTTAATTTGATTTTACGTTTTAAAGTTAATTTGTTTTAATTGCCGGTGCTTTTAGTGTCCCCTTCCCTTTTATAGGGGGCACTGGGGAAAAATTGTGATTTTAGTGCCCAAAAAAAAAAACAACAAAAAAAAGAAAAAACACAAAAAAAAAACACAAAAAAGGGGGAAAAAAAAAAATGGGCCTTGTAATTGTCTGGAGTGTCACCCAGGTCGGGTGGCACCGTTTAATGTTTTTATGTTTTCACAGATAAACTCAAAAGAGTTTCATGCACAAGGACCAATTGTGCAGCAGTAGAGGCGTGTCCTGCACAGTTGGAGCTGTGAGCAGTGAGGGAAGCAGCCAGCAACTTGAGCTCCAGCCTGGGGAGCCCTGAGACCAGCCCAGGAACAGAAGGAAGGAAGGGGCTTCACCTTCAACTTTATCCAGAGGGAGAGGAGGAGGAAGCAGAAAACATTTCAACATCTTTTTTTACCATTCTGCAAGGAGTTGGAGAGAGGGGGAAAAGACCAACAATATCCAGTGTGGAAGGAGGGAGACCCAACATTCTACAGGTGGGTGTTGGTGCATTTCCCCAAACAGACTTTGTTGTTTCGGTGGGGGGAGGAAAGAAGACCACTGAGGGCCGGAACATCGCGGGGGGTGTGTGTGTGTGTGGTAGTGTGCGTGGGGGCCGTGCTTACAACTAGGCCCCCCCCCACAATTGGAACCCCCCCCACCCCCCACATTTGCCTAGCCTGGGATAGCTGGAGCTACCAGGCTGAAGATTGTCATCAATCACCCAATTAAAGATCGTTAGGAGTGCCTGGTGGCTCCAGCTACCCCAGGTGAAGACATCTTCTCCCCCCACCTGAAGACCACCCCAAAGACTTTTGTGTTTTGCCATCTGGGGAGTGCACCCACCCACAGCTGCGAGGGGAGACCTGCCCTCGCAGTCCCCCCCTTCCCACCCCCCCTCTCTCTTTCTCTGTTACTCTGTTTCTCCCCTCTCTCTCTGAGAGCCTCTTTCTTCCAAATTTAATTTAAAAAAAAACATTTAAGACAACTGAGCAGAGGGAGCAAGGCCCCTCCCCAATTGCCAACTAGGGGAGAGGTACCTCATTAAGGGCTCCTCTGCTCAGTCAATCTACAAGAGGCCTAATAAAGACCATTAAGGCCTGTGACTTTGGGGTGGGTGTAGCCCTTAAAGGGACCCCGTGATGGCGACCCCATCCACGCCGGTGGCAGGGCCAGCAAGGTCGTATGCGCAGGCGGTGTCCACATCCACGGCACCTCCTGCGCCAGCCGCTGCCCTGCCACCTTTCAGACTAATAACAAAAAAACACGGGGTCAAGAGCTACACTCACCCCACAATGAGCATCGAGGAGTGCGTGCGGGCGATGGCTGGGGTAGTCGGCCCCTCGGCCATTGTCGCAGCCTCCAAGATGTCTGGGAAGGCCGTGTTCTTCCTGGGGTCGGAGCGGGCGGTGTCCCTGGCCCTTGAAAAGGGGCTCACGGTGGGCGGGACGTTCCTGCCGGTGGACCCTCTCGAGGCCACCGCGCAGAGGGTCATCATTTCAAACGTCCCGCCCTTTGTTCCCGCTGAGCTCCTCCTCCCTCACCTACACCAACTGGGGGAGGTAAGGTCGGGGATCAACCCCATACCGCTCGGCCTCAGGGAGAACAGCCTGCGCCACGTGTTCTCCTTCCGCCGCCAGCTCTTTGTCCGGCTGGCGCGGGAGGAGACGACGGAGGGGAACTTTAATGTGGTGCACGAGGGGACTGCCTACCGCGTCTTCTGGACGTCGGACGGCGTGCGGTGCCATGCCTGCAGGGAGGTGGGGCATGTTCGTAAGAACTGCCCCGCCTCCAAGGCCGCCAAACCACCGAAGGCGGCCAAGGCTGGCGCTGCCGCCACCCCTCCCCCTAGTTGCGTCCGCGTGCCGGGAGCCATGGGTGCGCGGGCATCGTCGGAGGCCTTTGTTTTCAGGGCCTCCGGCGGGGGGGAGGGAGAGCGTCCGAGCGGAAAGAAGGCGCGGAAGAAGGAGAAACATCTAGAGGCGGGTCCCCTCGGTGCGCCGGAAAGTCTGACCACCGCGCTCAGCCCAACCCAGTCACCGGCGAGCGCGGGGTGCCCCGAGCCCGTGCCCGGGCCCTTGAATACCACCACAGAGGGGCCCAGGCGCGGGCAAGAAAAGGAAAAGGGGGGGGCGGAGCGGGAGGCCTCGGCAGACATGGAGGTCTCCCTGACTCCGCGCGCCCCCAGGAACAAAAAGAGGCACCGCCCCAATGACGCGGAGGGGGAACAATATCCCTCCGCGGAGGAGTCGGTGCCCGCCGCGTGTCCCGCGTCCCCCACCAGCGCCCCCAAATTGCGCTGCAGGCGCGAGGAGTCTTTCCCCGGGGAGGGTGAGACAGTTGAGGCTGCCCAGCCTCTGCCTCCCGGGGATGGAGTGGAAGATCTGCCTGTCGTGGGGGGCGTGGGGACCGCGGAGGAATGCGTAGCCGCCGGGCCGGGCGTCCCGGGGACTGAGGCGGGCGAGGCCGAAAAGGCCGAACCTGAGCCCGCCCAGCTATTACCCAACTTCCCCCGGGAGTTGCTCGACCCGGCAGAGAATGAAACAAATAATTATGACACTGTAGATGCTGGGCCGGGGGGTGGCAGCGGGGAGGGGGAGGAACACCCACCCTCGCCCCTTACTTTGGAGCTGGAGCACTTGGAGGGCCTGGGGATTTCCTATGGCCGGGTCTCTCCTTGTTCTCCGGTTCCTGGGGCGGAGGGGGAACCCCTTCCGCTGTCATTTCCCGACCCAGCACCATTTTTAAAAGAGCCCAGTGGGGACTCCTCTGCCGACGATCCTGGGGGTGGGATCGGGGCAGTGCCAGGGCCGGTTGGAGCGGCCGGTTCATTTGCCGTACCTTGTGCGGTCGATGGGCCGGCTGCTGGCGGCCACCTCCCGGAGGAGGACGGGGACTCGGTGGGGGACGCGGGTGAAGACCTAGAGACCACCGCCAGTGAGGCGGTGGATCTGCTCGCGGCCGCCGCTGAGGCCCTCCTCGTTCCTGCAAAGGAACTCCGGGACTTTTTGGCCCAGAGCCGGGGTCGCCGCGACCAAGCCCGACTGGCCCTGGAAAAATGGTCCGAGCCGGAGCTGATCAAGGGGTCCGTCCGCGCCGCCGTTAAAACCTTGGCCGCGGGCGGGCCCTTGACAAAGGAGCAGCACCTTGAGCTGCGCGAGCTCGAGGGACTCCTCGCTGGGCTGCGGAGGGAGCGGAGTTCAACAAAAGACTCCGCTCCCTCCCCCACAATAGGTTAAGGTAGAGGTTGCACTATGCTTTTGCCATGAAGATAACCATAGCCAGCCTCAACATCAACGGCGGCAGAGGGGCACGCCGTAGATTTGACAATTTTTCGCTCCTGCGGGAGGGGAAATATGCGGTGTGCTTCCTGCAAGAAACCCACACCGTTCCGGGAGACGAAGCCACGTGGCTCCTGGAATGGCAAGGAGAGGTCCGCATGAGCCACCTCACCGCCATTTCTAGTGGGGTGGCCATCTTGCTGGGCCCGCATTTTCAGCCGGAGATCTTGGGGGTCGAGGAGCCCGTGCCAGGCCGCTTGCTGCACGTAACGGTTCGCCTGGGGGACGTGCCGCTCCATCTCGTGAACGTGTACGCCCCTCATCCCGGCCCGCAGCAAACGCGCTTCTTTGAAGAGGTGTCCGCTCTTCTTGGCTCCGTCGACGTCGGCGACTGCATTGTCCTCGGGGGGGATTTTAACTGCACCCTCGAGGCGAGGGACCGCTCCGGTGCCCCGCAGTGCATGACGGCGATGGAGAAGTTGAGGGACCTGGTCGGGTCCTTCGACTTGGTGGACGTCTGGCGAAATCTCCACCCCGACTCCAGCGCCTTTACTTGGGTGAGGCCTGGAGTTGGATGGTCTAGAGTCGACCGCCTTTACGTGTCTCGGGCGTACGTTTCCTGCGTCCCGGCGGCCTCCATGCGGCCGGTGCCGTGTTCGGACCACCACCTGGTGTGGGCGGAGCTCGCTTCGCTCCGCGCGAGGACGGGGTCCGCGTACTGGCACTTTAACAACCGGCTGCTGGAGGACGTGCGGTTCCAGGACTCGTTCCGTCGATTCTGGTCCGACTGGAGAAGGAAGCAGGGGGGCTTCCCCTCCTTGAGGCTATGGTGGGACGTGGGCAAGGCTCACGTCCGCGTCTTCTGTCAAGAGTACGCGAGGGGGTCGACCAAGAGGCGGGCGGCCAGAGTCGGGCGCCTAGAAAAAGAGGTGCTCGACCTGGAAGCCCGTCTCGGTCAAGTCGTCCAGGACCCGGCCCTGCGGACGGTGTACGAAGCGAAGAAGGCCGCGCTGAAGGACCTGCAGCTCGTCGGGTCCCGAGGCGCGTTCGTGAGGTCGCGGATCCGGTTCCTGCGGGATCTGGACCGCGGCTCCCCCTTCTTCTACTCGCTGGAAAAAAAGGCAGAGTGTCCGTAAGCAGCTCTTGACGCTGCTGGCCGACGACGGCTCTCTCGTCTCGGATCCGGAGGGCGTCAACAACAGGGTCCATGAATATTACGGGGCTCTGTTCTCTCCGGATCCGTCCAGCGAGGAAGCGCGTAGAGTTTTGTGGGAGGACCTGCCGAAGGTCAGCCCGGAGGGCGCCGAAAATCTGGAAGCTCCGCTAAGCCTGGCGGAGCTGACCGGTGCCCTCGCCCGGCTCTCGAGGGGAAAATCCCCGGGGCTGGACGGGCTGACCGTGGAGTTCCACAGGGCGTTCTGGGACGTCCTGGGGAGCGACTACGCGCGGGTCCTGGGGGAAAGTCTGGCGACCGGGGAGATGCCCCTCTCTTGGCGCAGGGCAGTCATCGTCCTGCTGCCTAAGAAGGGCGATCTCCGCCTCCTTAAGAACTGGCGCCCGGTCTCCCTCCTCAGCACGGACTACAAAATCTTCGCCAGGGCGATGTCTGCTCGCCTTGGTGCCGTGCTGGACCACATGATCCACCCCGACCAGTCATACACGGTCCCGGGCCGGACAATCCACGATAACATCCATCTGGTCCGGGACCTCATCCATTGTTCCCAGGAGGCTGGTCTGTCGGTCGCCTTCCTATCCCTCGACCAAGAGAAGGCGTTCGACAGGGTGGATCACGACTATCTGCTCGGAACTCTGCGCGCTTTCGGGTTCGGGACGCATTTCGTCGCCCGGATCCGACTTTTGTACGCCGCCGCGGAGTGTCTGATTAAGGTTAACGGGTCCTTGACGGCGCCCCTTCGCTTTAGGAGAGGGGTGCGCCAGGGATGCCCCATGTCCGGCCAGTTATACGCCGTTTGCGTGGAGCCTTTCCTGCGCCTCTTGCGGACGAGGTTGACGGGACTGGCTCTGCAAGGGCCGGGCGTGGAGGTCGTCCTCTCGGCTTACGCCGATGACGTGCTCCTCGCGGTAGAGGATCCCGCTGACCTGCGGAGGATGCGTGAGTGCCAGGAGATTTACTCGGCCGCGTCCTCCGCCAGGATCAACTGGGAGAAATGTTCCGGACTCCTGGTGGGTCAGTGGCGGGTGGACTCCCTGCCGGAGGAGCTCAGGCCTTTTGCCTGGAGCACGACCCATCTCCTCTATCTGGGAGTCTACCTTAGCCCCGACGAGGAAGCCTGGCCGGCGAACTGGCAGGAGCTGGAGGCCAAGGTCGCCGCTCGCCTAGGGCGCTGGACAGGACTGCTCCGAGTGCTGTCCTACAGGGGTCGAGCGCTAGTCATAAACCAGCTGGTGGCCGCAATGCTGTGGTACCGGCTGGTCACTTTGACCCCTCCCCCTGCGTTTGTCGCCAAGATACAGAAGAAGCTGGTGGACTTCTTCTGGAACAACAGGAAGCACTGGGTCTCTGTCGCGGTCTTGAGTCTCCCGCTTGAGGAGGGCGGTCAGTCGTTGGTGTGCGTCAGCGCCCAGCTCGCGACTTTCCGTCTTCAGACCCTGCAGAGATACCTTTACGTCGAGCCCCCTCCTAGGTGGTGTGCTCTGGCGAGGTATTTCTTCCGCCAGCAGCTCGACCTCAATTATGACACGCAGCTCCTGTTTGTGAACTTGGGGGGTGCCAGGACCGCCCTCCGGGAGCTGCCTGTCTTTTACAGGGAACTCATCAGGGTCTGGAACAAAGTCTCCACCAAGCGCAGCTCTCCGCCGGCTGGAGTGGCGGCCGTCCTGCAGGAACCGCTGCTCGGGAATCCGTACCTCCACGGCCGAGGCTTCATGTGGCGGTCGGAAGAGAGGGCTGTGGCTGGTGAGGTGACCAGGGTCAGGGACCTGCTCGATGGCGGAGGAGCGGGCTGGATGGCGCCAGTCACGCTGGCGCGGCGCCTAAATTCTGCCAACGTCCGCCGCGCGGCCGATGCCATCGAGTCGCTAAAAACAGCTCTGGGCCCTGACTCCGTTAGGTGTATCGAGGAGGCTCAAGCACGTGGGGAGATCCCGTCCGAACTGACCCCCGTCCGGACGGAATTCCTCATCGGCGCCAAACCCCGGAACCTCCCTCGGGGGCCGGCGCCTCACAACTTGAGCCGCCTCGGGGAAATCCCCTCCGTGCCTTTCAGTTCCGCGCGGAGGGGTTTCCTGTACGGGCTGCTCCTGCACACCCTCAACTTTGCCATCCTCGCCGGCCGTCCGGACACGCCATGGCGTACCATCTTGCCGTCCGGAGGAGGCGGGGGTCCCCGATGGAGGGCACTCTACGCAGGGGTCCTCCCACTATTCATCGGGGACTTGGCCTGGAGGGTGGTGCACGGAGCAGTGCCGTGCAATAAATTTTTAAGCCGGTTCACGGACTCCCAGGCCGCCTGCAATTTCTGCGGTCTGGAGGAGTCCGTGTTCCATGTTTTTATTGAATGCACGAGGTTGCAGCCCCTGTTCCACTATTTGAAGGGGCTGCTCCTGAAATTCTGGCTGCACTTCAGTCCCACTCTCCTGATCTTTGGGCACCCTGTGCGGAGGGGAGCGGGTAGGTCCGAAGGCCTCCTCGTAGGACTGCTCCTGGGCACGGCCAAGGGTGCCATCAGCCGGTCCAGGCAGCGGGCGGTCGAGGGGGTCGTTCAACCTGACTGCCTGCCTCTCTTCCGCTCTTACATCCGGTCCAGGGTGTCCTTGGAGATGGAGCACGCGGTGTCCACCGGTACGCTCGCGGCCTTCCGCGAGAGGTGGGCACCGGAGGGACTGGAGTGCATCATCACGCCCGGCAACCAAATTTTAATTTGATTTTACGTTTTAAAGTTTAATTTGTTTTAATTGCCGGTGCTTTTAGTGTCCCCCTTCCCTTTTATAGGGGGCACCGGAGAAATTGTGATTTTAGTGCCCAAAAAAAACAAAAAAAAAAAAACAAAAAACACAAAAAAAAAAAACCAAAAAAAGGAAAAAAGGGCCTTGTAAATGTCTGGTGTGTCACCCAGGTCGGGTGGCACAGTTTAATGTTTATGTTTTCGCAGGTAGACTCTAAAAGAGTTTCATGCACAAGGACCAATTGTGCAGCAGTAGAGGCGTGTCCTGCACAGTTGGAGCTGTGAGCAGTGAGGGAAGCAGCCAGCAACTTGAGCTCCAGCCTGGGGAGCCCTGAGACCAGCCCAGGAACAGAAGGAAGGAAGGGGCTTCACCTTCAACTTTATCCAGAGGGAGAGGAGGAGGAAGCAGAAAACATTTCAACATCTTTTTTTACCATTCTGCAAGGAGTTGGAGAGAGGGGGAAAAGACCAACAATATCCAGTGTGGAAGGAGGGAGACCCAACATTCTACAGGTGGGTGTTGGTGCATTTCCCCAAACAGACTTTGTTGTTTCGGTGGGGGGAGGAAAGAAGACCACTGAGGGCCGGAACATCGCGGGGGGTGTGTGTGTGTGTGGTAGTGTGCGTGGGGGCCGTGCTTACAACTAGGCCCCCCCCCACAATTGGAACCCCCCCCACCCCCCACATTTGCCTAGCCTGGGATAGCTGGAGCTACCAGGCTGAAGATTGTCATCAATCACCCAATTAAAGATCGTTAGGAGTGCCTGGTGGCTCCAGCTACCCCAGGTGAAGACATCTTCTCCCCCCACCTGAAGACCACCCCAAAGACTTTTGTGTTTTGCCATCTGGGGAGTGCACCCACCCACAGCTGCGAGGGGAGACCTGCCCTCGCAGTCCCCCCCTTCCCACCCCCCCTCTCTCTTTCTCTGTTACTCTGTTTCTCCCCTCTCTCTCTGAGAGCCTCTTTCTTCCAAATTTAATTAAAAAAAAAAAACATTTAAGACAACTGAGCAGAGGGAGCAAGGCCCCTCCCCAATTGCCAACTAGGGGAGAGGTACCTCATTAAGGGCTCCTCTGCTCAGTCAATCTACAAGAGGCCTAATAAAGACCATTAAGGCCTGTGACTTTGGGGTGGGTGTAGCCCTTAAAGGGACCCCGTGATGGCGACCCCATCCACGCCGGTGGCAGGGCCAGCAAGGTCGTATGCGCAGGCGGTGTCCACATCCACGGCACCTCCTGCGCCAGCCGCTGCCCTGCCACCTTTCAGACTAATAACAAAAAAACACGGGGTCAAGAGCTACACTCACCCCACAATGAGCATCGAGGAGTGCGTGCGGGCGATGGCTGGGGTAGTCGGCCCCTCGGCCATTGTCGCAGCCTCCAAGATGTCTGGGAAGGCCGTGTTCTTCCTGGGGTCGGAGCGGGCGGTGTCCCTGGCCCTTGAAAAGGGGCTCACGGTGGGCGGGACGTTCCTGCCGGTGGACCCTCTCGAGGCCACCGCGCAGAGGGTCATCATTTCAAACGTCCCGCCCTTTGTTCCCGCTGAGCTCCTCCTCCCTCACCTACACCAACTGGGGGAGGTAAGGTCGGGGATCAACCCCATACCGCTCGGCCTCAGGGAGAACAGCCTGCGCCACGTGTTCTCCTTCCGCCGCCAGCTCTTTGTCCGGCTGGCGCGGGAGGAGACGACGGAGGGGAACTTTAATGTGGTGCACGAGGGGACTGCCTACCGCGTCTTCTGGACGTCGGACGGCGTGCGGTGCCATGCCTGCAGGGAGGTGGGGCATGTTCGTAAGAACTGCCCCGCCTCCAAGGCCGCCAAACCACCGAAGGCGGCCAAGGCTGGCGCTGCCGCCACCCCTCCCCCTAGTTGCGTCCGCGTGCCGGGAGCCATGGGTGCGCGGGCATCGTCGGAGGCCTTTGTTTTCAGGGCCTCCGGCGGGGGGGAGGGAGAGCGTCCGAGCGGAAAGAAGGCGCGGAAGAAGGAGAAACATCTAGAGGCGGGTCCCCTCGGTGCGCCGGAAAGTCTGACCACCGCGCTCAGCCCAACCCAGTCACCGGCGAGCGCGGGGTGCCCCGAGCCCGTGCCCGGGCCCTTGAATACCACCACAGAGGGGCCCAGGCGCGGGCAAGAAAAGGAAAAGGGGGGGGCGGAGCGGGAGGCCTCGGCAGACATGGAGGTCTCCCTGACTCCGCGCGCCCCCAGGAACAAAAAGAGGCACCGCCCCAATGACGCGGAGGGGGAACAATATCCCTCCGCGGAGGAGTCGGTGCCCGCCGCGTGTCCCGCGTCCCCCACCAGCGCCCCCAAATTGCGCTGCAGGCGCGAGGAGTCTTTCCCCGGGGAGGGTGAGACAGTTGAGGCTGCCCAGCCTCTGCCTCCCGGGGATGGAGTGGAAGATCTGCCTGTCGTGGGGGGCGTGGGGACCGCGGAGGAATGCGTAGCCGCCGGGCCGGGCGTCCCGGGGACTGAGGCGGGCGAGGCCGAAAAGGCCGAACCTGAGCCCGCCCAGCTATTACCCAACTTCCCCCGGGAGTTGCTCGACCCGGCAGAGAATGAAACAAATAATTATGACACTGTAGATGCTGGGCCGGGGGGTGGAGCGGGGAGGGGGGGAGGAACACCCCACCCTCGCCCCCCTTACTTTGGAGCTGGAGCACTTGGAGGGCCTGGGGATTTCCTATGGCCGGGTCTCTCCTTGTTCTCCGGTTCTGGGGCGGAGGGGGAACCCCTTCCGCTGTCATTTCCGACCCAGCACCATTTTAAAAGAGCCCAGTGGGGACTCCTCTGCCGACGATCCTGGGGGTGGGATCGGGGCAGTGCCAGGGCCGGTTGGAGCGGCCGGTTCATTTGCCGTACCTTGTTGCGGTCGATGGGCCGGCTGCTGGCGGCCACCTCCCGGAGGAGGACGGGGACTCGGTGGGGGACGCGGGTGAAGACCTAGAGACCACCGCCAGTGAGGCGGTGGATCTGCTCGCGGCCGCCGCTGAGGCCCTCCTCGTTCCTGCAAAGGAACTCCGGGACTTTTTGGCCCAGAGCCGGGGTCGCCGCGACCAAGCCCGACTGGCCCTGGAAAAATGGTCCGAGCCGGAGCTGAATCAAGGGGTCCGTCCGCGCCGCCGTAAAACCTTGGCCGCGGGCGGGCCCTTGACAAAGGAGCAGCACCTTGAGCTGCGCGAGCTCGAGGGACTCCTCGCTGGGCTGCGGAGGGAGCGGAGTTCAACAAAAGACTCCGCTCCCTCCCCCACAATAGGTTAAGGTAGAGGTTTGCACTATGCTTTTGCCATGAAGATAACCATAGCCAGCCTCAACATCAACGGCGGCAGAGGGGCACGCCGTAGATTTGACAATTTTTCGCTCCTGCGGGAGGGGAAATATGCGGTGTGCTTCCTGCAAGAAACACACCGTTCCGGGAGACGAAGCCACGTGCTCCAGGAATGGCAAGGAGAGGTCCGCATGAGCCACCTCACCGCCATTTCTAGTGGGGTGGCCATCTTGCTGGGCCCGCATTTTCAGCCGGAGATCTTGGGGGTCGAGGAGCCCGTGCCAGGCCGCTTGCTGCACGTAACGGTTCGCCTGGGGGACGTGCCGCTCCATCTCGTGAACGTGTACGCCCCTCATCCCGGCCCGCAGCAAACGCGCTTCTTTGAAGAGGTGTCCGCTCTTCTTGGCTCCGTCGACGTCGGCGACTGCATTGTCCTCGGGGGGGATTTTAACTGCACCCTCGAGGCGAGGGACCGCTCCGGTGCCCCGCAGTGCATGACGGCGATGGAGAAGTTGAGGGACCTGGTCGGGTCCTTCGACTTGGTGGACGTCTGGCGAAATCTCCACCCCGACTCCAGCGCCTTTACTTGGGTGAGGCCTGGAGTTGGATGGTCTAGAGTCGACCGCCTTTACGTGTCTCGGGCGTACGTTTCCTGCGTCCCGGCGGCCTCCATGCGGCCGGTGCCGTGTTCGGACCACCACCTGGTGTGGGCGGAGCTCGCTTCGCTCCGCGCGAGGGCGGGGTCCGCGTACTGGCACTTTAACAACCGGCTGCTGGAGGACGTGCGTTTCCAGGACTCGTTCCGTCGATTCTGGTCCGACTGGAGAAGGAAGCAGGGGGGCTTCCCCTCCTTGAGGCTATGGTGGGACGTGGGCAAGGCTCACGTCCGCGTCTTCTGTCAAGAGTACGCGAGGGGGTCGACCAAGAGGCGGGCGGCCAGAGTCGGGCGCCTAGAAAAAGAGGTGCTCGACCTGGAAGCCCGTCTCGGTCAAGTCGTCCAGGACCCGGCCCTGCGGACGGTGTACGAAGCGAAGAAGGCCGCGCTGAAGGACCTGCAGCTCGTCGGGTCCCGAGGCGCGTTCGTGAGGTCGCGGATCCGGTTCCTGCGGGATCTGGACCGCGGCTCCCCCTTCTTCTACTCGCTGGAAAAAAGGCAGAGTGTCCGTAAGCAGCTCTTGACGCTGCTGGCCGACGACGGCTCTCTCGTCTCGGATCCGGAGGGCGTCAACAACAGGGTCCGTGAATATTACGGGGCTCTGTTCTCTCCGGATCCGTCCAGCGAGGAAGCGCGTAGAGTTTTGTGGGAGGACCTGCCGAAGGTCGGCCCGGAGGGCGCCGAAAATCTGGAAGCTCCGCTAAGCCTGGCGGAGCTGACCGGTGCCCTCGCCCGGCTCTCGAGGGGAAAATCCCCGGGGCTGGACGGGCTGACCGTGGAGTTCCACAGGGCGTTCTGGGACGTCCTGGGGAGCGACTACGCGCGGGTCCTGGGGGAAAGTCTGGCGACCGGGGAGATGCCCCTCTCTTGGCGCAGGGCAGTCATCGTCCTGCTGCCTAAGAAGGGCGATCTCCGCCTCCTTAAGAACTGGCGCCCGGTCTCCCTCCTCAGCACGGACTACAAAATCTTCGCCAGGGCGATGTCTGCTCGCCTTGGTGCCGTGCTGGACCACATGATCCACCCCGACCAGTCATACACGGTCCCGGGCCGGACAATCCACGACAACATCCATCTGGTCCGGGACCTCATCCATTGCTCCCAGGAGGCTGGTCTGTCGGTCGCCTTCCTATCCCTCGACCAAGAGAAGGCGTTCGACAGGGTGGATCACGACTATCTGCTCGGAACTCTGCGCGCTTTCGGGTTCGGGACGCATTTCGTCGCCCGGATCCGACTTTTGTACGCCGCCGCGGAGTGTCTGATTAAGGTTAACGGGTCCTTGACGGCGCCCCTTCGCTTTAGGAGAGGGGTGCGCCAGGGATGCCCCATGTCCGGCCAGTTATACGCCGTTTGCGTGGAGCCTTTCCTGCGCCTCTTGCGGACGAGGTTGACGGGACTGGCTCTGCAAGGGCCGGGCGTGGAGGTCGTCCTCTCGGCTTACGCCGATGACGTGCTCCTCGCGGTAGAGGATCCCGCTGACCTGCGGAGGATGCGTGAGTGCCAGGAGATTTACTCGGCCGCGTCCTCCGCCAGGATCAACTGGGAGAAATGTTCCGGACTCCTGGTGGGTCAGTGGCGGGTGGACTCCCTGCCGGAGGAGCTCAGGCCTTTTGCCTGGAGCACGACCCATCTCCTCTATCTGGGAGTCTACCTTAGCCCCGACGAGGAAGCCTGGCCGGCGAACTGGCAGGAGCTGGAGGCCAAGGTCGCCGCTCGCCTAGGGCGCTGGACAGGACTGCTCCGAGTGCTGTCCTACAGGGGTCGAGCGCTAGTCATAAACCAGCTGGTGGCCGCAATGCTGTGGTACCGGCTGGTCACTTTGACCCCTCCCCCTGCGTTTGTCGCCAAGATACAGAAGAAGCTGGTGGACTTCTTCTGGAACAACAGGAAGCACTGGGTCTCTGTCGCGGTCTTGAGTCTCCCGCTTGAGGAGGGCGGTCAGTCGTTGGTGTGCGTCAGCGCCCAGCTCGCGACTTTCCGTCTTCAGACCCTGCAGAGATACCTTTACGTCGAGCCCCCTCCTAGGTGGTGTGCTCTGGCGAGGTATTTCTTCCGCCAGCAGCTCGACCTCAATTATGACACGCAGCTCCTGTTTGTGAACTTGGGGGGTGCCAGGACCGCCCTCCGGGAGCTGCCTGTCTTTTACAGGGAACTCATCAGGGTCTGGAACAAAGTCTCCACCAAGCGCAGCTCTCCGCCGGCTGGAGTGGCGGCCGTCCTGCAGGAACCGCTGCTCGGGAATCCGTACCTCCACGGCCGAGGCTTCATGTGGCGGTCGGAAGAGAGGGCTGTGGCTGGTGAGGTGACCAGGGTCAGGGACCTGCTCGATGGCGGAGGAGCGGGCTGGATGGCGCCAGTCACGCTGGCGCGGCGCCTAAATTCTGCCAACGTCCGCCGCGCGGCCGATGCCATCGAGTCGCTAAAAACAGCTCTGGGCCCTGACTCCGTTAGGTGTATCGAGGAGGCTCAAGCACGTGGGGAGATCCCGTCCGAACTGACCCCCGTCCGGACGGAATTCCTCATCGGCGCCAAACCCCGGAACCTCCCTCGGGGGCCGGCGCCTCACAACTTGAGCCGCCTCGGGGAAATCCCCTCCGTGCCTTTCAGTTCCGCGCGGAGGGGTTTCCTGTACGGGCTGCTCCTGCACAGCCTCAACTTTGCCATCCTCGCCAGCCGTCCGGACACGCCATGGCGTACCATCTTGCCGTCCGGAGGAGGCGGGGGTCCCCGATGGAGGGCACTCTACGCAGGGGTCCTCCCACTATTCATCGGGGACTTGGCCTGGAGGGTGGTGCACGGAGCAGTGCCGTGCAACAAATTTTTAAGCCGGTTCACGGACTCCCAGGCCGCCTGCAATTTCTGCGGTCTGGAGGAGTCCGTGTTCCATGTTTTTATGGAATGCACGAGGTTGCAGCCCCTGTTTTATTATTTGAAGGGGCTGCTCCTGAAATTCTGGCTGCACTTCAGTCCCACTCTCCTGATCTTTGGGCACCCTGTGCGGAGGGGAGCGGGTAGGTCCGAAGGCCTCCTCGTAGGACTGCTCCTGGGCACGGCCAAGGGTGCCATCAGCCGGTCCAGGCAGCGGGCGGTCGAGGGGGTCGTTCAACCTGACTGCCTGCCTCTCTTCCGCTCTTACATCCGGTCCAGGGTGTCCTTGGAGATGGAGCACGCGGTGTCCACCGGTACGCTCGCGGCCTTCCGCGAGAGGTGGGCACCGGAGGGACTGGAGTGCATCATCACGCCCGGCAACCAAATTTTAATTTGATTTTACGTTTTTTAAGTTTAATTTGTTTTAATTGCCGGTGATTTTAGTGTCCCCCTTCCCTTTTATAGGGGGCACTAGGGAAAATTGTGATTTTAGTGCCCAAAAAAAACCAAAAAAAAAGAAAAACACAAAAAAAAACAAAAAAAAATAGGGGGGAAAAAAAGGGCCTTGTAAATGTCTGGAGTGTCACCCAGGTTGGGTGGCACCGTTATTGTTTTATGTTTTCACAGGTAGACTCTAAAAGAGTTTCATGCACAAGGACCAATTGTGGAGCTGTGGAGGCGTGTCCTGCTCAGTAGAAGCTGTGAGCAGTGAGGGAAGCAGCCATCAACTTGAGCTCCTGCCTGCAGAGCCCTGAGACCAGCCCAGGAACAGAAGGAAGGAAGGGGCTTCACTACAACTTCACCCAGAGGGAGAGGAGGAGAAAGCAGAAAACATTTCAACAACTTTACCATTTCTGCAGGGAGTTGGAGAGAGGGGGAAAAACCACAACAACCAACATCCAGTGTGGAAGGAGGGAGATTCTACTATTTCTACAGGTGGGTGTGGGTGCATTTCCCCAAACAGACTTTGTTGTATCGGTGGGGGGAGGAAAGAAGACCACTGAGGGCCGGAACATCGCGGGGGGTGTGTGTGTGTGTGGTAGTGTGTGTGGGGGCCTTGCTTACAACTAGGCCCCCCCCACAATTGGAACCCCCCCCACCCCCCACATTTGCCTAGCCTGGGATAGCTGGAGCTACCAGGCTGAAGATTGTTTGTTTTTCTTAATCACCCTATTAAAGATCGTTAGGAGTGCCTGGTGGCTCCAGCTACCCCAGGTGAAGACATCTTCTCCCCCCACCTGAAGACCACCCCAAAGACTTTTGTGTTTTGCCATCTGGGGAGTGCACCCACCCACAGCTGCGAGGGGAGACCTGCCCTCGCAGCCCCCCCCCCTTCCCACCCCCCTCTCTCTTTCTCCGTTACCCTCTGTTTCTCCCCTCTCTCTCTGAGAACCCTTTCCTTCCAAATTAATAAAAAAAAACCCAATTAAGACAACTGAGCAGAGGGAGCAAGGCCTCTCCCCAATTGTCAACGAGGGGAGAGGTGCCTCGTTAAGGGCTCCTCTGCTCAGTTAACATAAGAGGCCATTAAAGACCATTAAGGCCTGTGACTTTGGGGTGGGTGTAGCCCTTAAAGGGACCCCGTGATGGCGACCCCATCCACGCCGGTGGCAGGGCCAGCAAGGACGTATGCGCAGGCGGTGTCCACATCCACGGCACCTCCTGCGCCACCCGCTGCCCTGCCACCTTTCAGACTTATAACCAGGAAACACGGGGTCAGGGGCTACACTCACCCCACAATGAGCATTGAGGAGTGCGTGCGGGCGATGGCTGGGGTAGTCGGCCCCTCGGCCATTGTCGCAGCCTCCAAGATGTCTGGGAAGGCCGTGTTCTTCCTGGGGTCGGAGCGGGCGGTGTCCCTGGCCCTTGAAAAGGGGCTCACGGTGGGCGGGACGTTCCTGCCGGTGGACCCTCTCGAGGCCACCGCGCAGAGGGTCATTGTTTCAAACGTCCCGCCCTTTGTTTCCGCTGAGCTCCTCCTCCCTCACCTACAACAACTGGGGGAGGTAAGGTCAGGGATCAACCCCATACCGCTCGGCCTCAGGGAGAACAGCCTGCGCCACGTGTTCTCCTTCCGCCGCCAGCTCTTTGTCCGGCTGGCGCGGGAGGAGACGACGGAAGGTCATTTTAATGTGGTGCACGAGGGGACTGCCTACCGCGTCTTCTGGACGTCGGACGGCGTGCGGTGCCATGCCTGCAGGGAGGTGGGGCATGTTCGCAAGAACTGCCCCGCCTCCAAGGCCGCCAAACCACCGAAGGCGGCCAAGGCTGGCGCTGCCGCCACCCCTCCCCCTAGTTGCGTCCGCGTGCCGGGAGCCATGGGTGCGCGGGCATCGTCGGAGGCCTTTGTTTTCAGGGCCTCCGGCGGGGGGGAGGGAGAGCGTCCGAGCGGAAAGAAGGCGCGGAAGAAGGAGAAACATCTAGAGGCGGGTCCCCTCGGTGCGCCGGAAAGTCTGACCACCGCGCTCAGCCCAACCCAGTCACCGGCGAGCGCGGGGTGCCCCGAGCCCGTGCCCGGGCCCTTGAATACCACCACAGAGGGGCCCAGGCGCGGGCAAGAAAAGGAAAAGGGGGGGGCGGAGCGGGAGGCCTCGGCAGACATGGAGGTCTCCCTGACTCCGCGCGCCCCCAGGAACAAAAAGAGGCACCGCCCCAATGAGGCGGAGGGGGAACAACATCCCTCCGCGGAGGAGGCGGTGCCCGCCGCGTGTCCCGCGTCCCCCACCAGCGCCCCCAAATTGCGCTGCAGGCGCGAGGAGTCTTTCCCCGGGGAGGGTGAGACAGTTGAGGCTGCCCAGCCTCTGCCTCCCGGGGATGGAGTGGAAGATCTGCCTGTCGTGGGGGGCGTGGGGACCGCGGAGGAATGCGTAGCCGCCGGGCCGGGCGTCCCGGGGACTGAGGCGGGCGAGGCCGAAAAGGCCGAACCTGAGCCCGCCCAGCTATTACCCAACTTCCCCCGGGATTTGCTCGACCCGGCAGAGAATGAAACAAATAATTATGACACTGTAGATGCTGGGCCGGGGGGTGGCAGTGGGGAGGGGGAGGAACACCCACCCTCGCCCCTTACTTTGGAGCTGGAGCACTTGGAGGGCCTGGGGATTTCCTATGGCCGGGTCTCTCCTTGTTCTCCGGTTCCTGGGGCGGAGGGGGAACCCCTTCCGCTGTCATTTCCCGACCCAGCACCATTTTTAAAAGAGCCCAGTGGGGACTCCTCTGCCGACGATCCTGGGGGTGGGATCGGGGCAGTGCCAGGGCCGGTTGGAGCGGCCGGTTCATTTGCCGTACCTTGTGCGGTCGATGGGCCGGCTGCTGGCGGCCACCTCCCGGAGGAGGACGGGGACTCGGTGGGGGACGCGGGTGAAGACCTAGAGACCACCGCCAGTGAGGCGGTGGATCTGCTCGCGGCCGCCGCTGAGGCCCTCCTCGTTCCTGCAAAGGAACTCCGGGACTTTTTGGCCCAGAGCCGGGGTCGCCGCGACCAAGCCCGACTGGCCCTGGATAAATGGTCCGAGCCGGAGCTGATCAAGGGGTCCGTCCGCGCCGCCGTTAAAACCTTGGCCGCGGGCGGGCCCTTGACAAAGGAGCAGCACCTTGAGCTGCGCGAGCTCGAGGGACTCCTCGCTGGGCTGCGGAGGGAGCGGAGTTCAACAAAAGACTCCGCTCCCTCCCCCACAATAGGTTAAGGTAGAGGTTGCACTATGCTTTTGCCATGAAGATAACCATAGCCAGCCTCAACATCAACGGCGGCAGAGGGGCACGCCGTAGATTTGACAATTTTTCGCTCCTGCGGGAGGGGAAATATGCGGTGTGCTTCCTGCAAGAAACCCACACCGTTCCGGGAGACGAAGCCACGTGGCTCCTGGAATGGCAAGGAGAGGTCCGCATGAGCCACCTCACCGCCATTTCTAGTGGGGTGGCCATCTTGCTGGGCCCGCATTTTCAGCCGGAGATCTTGGGGGTCGAGGAGCCCGTGCCAGGCCGCTTGCTGCACGTAACGGTTCGCCTGGGGGACGTGCCGCTCCATCTCGTGAACGTGTACGCCCCTCATCCCGGCCCGCAGCAAACGCGCTTCTTTGAAGAGGTGTCCGCTCTTCTTGGCTCCGTCGACGTCGGCGACTGCATTGTCCTCGGGGGGGATTTTAACTGCACCCTCGAGGCGAGGGACCGCTCCGGTGCCCCGCAGTGCATGACGGCGATGGAGAAGTTGAGGGACCTGGTCGGGTCCTTCGACTTGGTGGACGTCTGGCGAAATCTCCACCCCGACTCCAGCGCCTTTACTTGGGTGAGGCCTGGAGTTGGATGGTCTAGAGTCGACCGCCTTTACGTGTCTCGGGCGTACGTTTCCTGCGTCCCGGCGGCCTCCATGCGGCCGGTGCCGTGTTCGGACCACCACCTGGTGTGGGCGGAGCTCGCTTCGCTCCGCGCGAGGGCGGGGTCCGCGTACTGGCACTTTAACAACCGGCTGCTGGAGGACGTGCGTTTCCAGGACTCGTTCCGTCGATTCTGGTCCGACTGGAGAAGGAAGCAGGGGGGCTTCCCCTCCTTGAGGCTATGGTGGGACGTGGGCAAGGCTCACGTCCGCGTCTTCTGTCAAGAGTACGCGAGGGGGTCGACCAAGAGGCGGGCGGCCAGAGTCGGGCGCCTAGAAAAAGAGGTGCTCGACCTGGAAGCCCGTCTCGGTCAAGTCGTCCAGGACCCGGCCCTGCGGACGGTGTACGAAGCGAAGAAGGCCGCGCTGAAGGACCTGCAGCTCGTCGGGTCCCGAGGCGCGTTCGTGAGGTCGCGGATCCGGTTCCTGCGGGATCTGGACCGCGGCTCCCCCTTCTTCTACTCGCTGGAAAAAAGGCAGAGTGTCCGTAAGCAGCTCTTGACGCTGCTGGCCGACGACGGCTCTCTCGTCTCGGATCCGGAGGGCGTCAACAACAGGGTCCGTGAATATTACGGGGCTCTGTTCTCTCCGGATCCGTCCAGCGAGGAAGCGCGTAGAGTTTTGTGGGAGGACCTGCCGAAGGTCGGCCCGGAGGGCGCCGAAAATCTGGAAGCTCCGCTAAGCCTGGCGGAGCTGACCGGTGCCCTCGCCCGGCTCTCGAGGGGAAAATCCCCGGGGCTGGACGGGCTGACCGTGGAGTTCCACAGGGCGTTCTGGGACGTCCTGGGGAGCGACTACGCGCGGGTCCTGGGGGAAAGTCTGGCGACCGGGGAGATGCCCCTCTCTTGGATCAGGGCAGTCATCGTCCTGCTGCCTAAGAAGGGCGATCTCCGCCTCCTTAAGAACTGGCGCCCGGTCTCCCTCCTCAGCACGGACTACAAAATCTTCGCCAGGGCGATGTCTGCTCGCCTTGGTGCCGTGCTGGACCACATGATCCACCCCGACCAGTCATACACGGTCCCGGGCCGGACAATCCACGACAACATCCATCTGGTCCGGGACCTCATCCATTGCTCCCAGGAGGCTGGTCTGTCGGTCGCCTTCCTATCCCTCGACCAAGAGAAGGCGTTCGACAGGGTGGATCACGACTATCTGCTCGGAACTCTGCGCGCTTTCGGGTTCGGGACGCATTTCGTCGCCCGGATCCGACTTTTGTACGCCGCCGCGGAGTGTCTGATTAAGGTTAACGGGTCCTTGACGGCGCCCCTTCGCTTTAGGAGAGGGGTGCGCCAGGGATGCCCCATGTCCGGCCAGTTATACGCCGTTTGCGTGGAGCCTTTCCTGCGCCTCTTGCGGACGAGGTTGACGGGACTGGCTCTGCAAGGGCCGGGCGTGGAGGTCGTCCTCTCGGCTTACGCCGATGACGTGCTCCTCGCGGTAGAGGATCCCGCTGACCTGCGGAGGATGCGTGAGTGCCAGGAGATTTACTCGGCCGCGTCCTCCGCCAGGATCAACTGGGAGAAATGTTCCGGACTCCTGGTGGGTCAGTGGCGGGTGGACTCCCTGCCGGAGGAGCTCAGGCCTTTTGCCTGGAGCACGACCCATCTCCTCTATCTGGGAGTCTACCTTAGCCCCGACGAGGAAGCCTGGCCGGCGAACTGGCAGGAGCTGGAGGCCAAGGTCGCCGCTCGCCTAGGGCGCTGGACAGGACTGCTCCGAGTGCTGTCCTACAGG
>NW_027252366.1:15000-25000 GCF_044704955.1 Pristiophorus japonicus | reverse complement strand
TGGACGGGGACAGGGGCGCGCGGTTCCCGCAGCATCTGCCAGTCAGTTTTCGATTCGCTGCACATGGTGAATGCAAGTTGCTGGTTAATGAGTTGGTACCGCAGACATTGGTTAATGAGTTGCCACTTCAACTTGGGGCTGCGCTTGGTTGAAATAAGTGTTGTCGGGCTTAATAGTCGCCAAGGGGGTGCATGACAGGACGTAGCCGGCTTTGAGCGTGTGTTTCCGGTGTTGTTTTTCAATTGATGTCGATCGGGGTGAGGGAAGGGAGGTCTCTGAGCTTGTGCGGGCGGCGGTGAGGGGTGATTTGTGGTGGTGCAGGGAGAATGCCGATGGGGTTTAATCAGTGTCAGTAGCCGTGAAGGAGGGCGTATTTGCGGTGTGGCTTTTAAAGTGATGTCGACAGGGCGGCGGAGGGCAATTTGCTGCTGGTCGTGGTGGTGCTGGTCGCCGTTGTTGTTGGGCTGGCGGCATAAAGCTGCTTGAGCGACAATGGTCTGCTGCGTCATTGGGGGTGCATCTTGTAACCTGTGCCGGGCAGCCAGGGATGCTGGATGGCGGAGCGGCCTGCAAGCCGAGCGCCTTTCTTCGGAAGCGGGCTTGATCGGCCAGCCGGCGGGTGGAAAACTTCGGTCGGCCAGTTCTGGCTGTCTGATGCGGCCGGGGCCGAAATGCGGATCTCTCCGCCGTCCCGTGTCGGACCGCTGTCGGCCATACCTCGTTGGAAAGCGGCGGCGACGCCGCAGGCGGCGGTGTCAGCCCGCTCCCGCATGGACGAGGCACGGCGTCGCTAGGCCGCTTGGCCCGCCGGGCAACCGGCATCCGCTGCAGTCTTTGGGCAGTAACATGACGACGCAACGTGGCAACTGGCGCGGGAAAAGAGCGTCCGCTGCGGCCGGACGGGTCGCACCGGAGGCCAGCGACGGCGTGCGGCCGGCTCTTTGGCCGGCGGAGGTGCAGCCGTTGGCTGGAGACCGCTTTCCGACGGCTATCTCCGCTGGTGGGCCAGCTGTGCTCGTCGGGTGCGCGGCGCGGGGAAGAGGAAGGCAAGCGGCATCGAACGCTACCACATTCCTGCGGGCCGACCCGAAGCCGAGCGCGCTGGAAGTCCGCGAAATGCAACCGGAGAAGAAAGTCTGAATGTGGCAACTGATGAACTGAAAATTGTCGGCGGCAAATGGTTAACCAAATGGGTTGAAGGTGGCAAACCATTAACCGAAAACTCTGGCAAATGGTTAACCGGCGTGTTAAGATGGTATCTTTAATAAAAGACGGAAATGACGAAGCCAACATAGCCAAACGAAGGCGGGGACGTTAGTGTGGCAGAAGGGCATGTCTTTAAGCCGTCGGGCGAATGTCCCTGCCAGTTGGAATCTTTTCGGGAAAAAGGGTGAAAAAATCGGAAAGGCCTAGCCGTCCGCCGTGGGGTGCGTTCGCTCGGGCTCGGCCAGCCGCGTCGATGGGTGCCGGAACGGTGCGGCTGCGCTCCGGGAGTGCGGAGATACGGCCTGTCAAGTTTCGTCCCGGAAGTCTGGATGGAGCAAAATCCGAAGCCGTTTGCGGGAAATTAGTTCCAGGGCTCGGCGACCGAAGTCAAATCCGTCCCGCCAACTTGACACTTGTCATTTCTGTCCTTGGGGGTTGGCGGGGTACCTGCACAGAGGTAGGAGGTGGCTGATCGAGAATTGGTGAGTTTTCCAAAGTCACGTCTCGAGCCTCCAGGTCTGCAGAGACCGACCAGGGCTGCCGCCCAACCGACTATTCACCCTTTTTGGGCGGGAATTTTTTCCATTTTTGCCCATTTTTCGGGTTTTTGGTCGGGCTTCAAAAACGGCAGCCCGAGGCCTGGCAGAGGCCGGGGCATGTCCCCGGTCGCGCCAGGCGGCACGCGCGACCCGATTAGGCCCCGAAAGGAGTCGGGAAATCGGCAGACCTGCCCGAGTTCAGCCCGGGGGAGGCGGGGGGCAGGTCGGTTCGGCTCAAATCATTAACCAAAGCCGAGACTTGGTCTCGCTGGCGCAACCGAAGTGCCAGGCTGGATAACTCATTAACCAGAAGGCGGCTGGAGGCAGGCAGGGCTGATGGCTGAGGCCGGGTGGAGGCCACCCGCGGCCGGGAAAGTCAAAAGTCCCGTTGTGTGGAAGTCTATGAGGTCAGATTCGGCCGCCTTACCGGGCCTTCGGTTGATGGTTTCCCGCTTGGGCAAGCGAGTCGGCCCGGCAAAGTGGCCACTTGCATTTTCTGGCAAGTGTCTGCGAACAACGTTAATGAGTTGAACCTCGGCAATTGTCGGAAGTCCCGATGAAGAAATGAAAATGCCCCTTTTGCGGGGATTTGGATGCTCATGGCCGGCAGCAGGTGGCCCGACGCCCCGCCAACTTGACACTTGTCATTTCTGTCCTTGGGGGTTGGCGGGGTATCTGCACAGAGGTAGGAGGTGGCAGAATCGAGACTTGGTGAGTTTTCCAAACAAACGTCTCGAGCCTCCAGGTCTGCAGAGACCGACCAGGGCTGCCGCCCAACCGACTATTCACCCTTTTTGGGCGGGAATTTATTCCCTTTTTGCCCATTTTTCGGGTTTTTGGTCGGGCTTCAAAAGCGGCTGCCCGAGGCCTGGCAGAGGCCGGGGCATGGTCCCCGATCGCGCCAGGCGGCTCGCGCGACGCGATTAGGCCCCGAAAGGAGTCGGGAAATCGGCAGACCTGCCCGAGTTCAGCCCGGGGGAGGCGGGGGGCAGGTCGGTTCGGCTCAAATCATTAACCAAAGCCGAGACTTGGTCTCGCTGGCGCAACCGAAGTGCCAGGCTGGATAACTCATTAACCAGAAGGCGGCTGGAGGCAGGCAGGGCTGATGGCTGAGGCCGGGTGGAGGCCACCCGCGGCCGGGAAAGTCAAAAGTCCCGTTGTGTGGAAGTCTATGAGGTCAGATTCGGCCGCCTTACCGGGCCTTCGGTTGATGGTTTCCCGCTTGGGCAAGCGAGTCGGCCCGGCAAAGTGGCCACTTGCATTTTCTGGCAAGTGTCTGCGAACAACGTTAATGAGTTGAACCTCGGCAATTGTCGGAAGTCCCGATGAAGAAATGAAAATGCCCCTTTTGCGGGGATTTGGATGCTCATGGCCGGCAGCAGGTGGCCCGACGCCCCGCCAACTTGACACTTGTCATTTCTGTCCTTGGGGGTTGGCGGGGTATCTGCACAGAGGTAGGAGGTGGCAGAATCGAGACTTGGTGAGTTTTCCAAACAAACGTCTCGAGCCTCCAGGTCTGCAGAGACCGACCAGGGCTGCCGCCCAACCGACTATTCACCCTTTTTGGGCGGGAATTTATTCCCTTTTTGCCCATTTTTCGGGTTTTTGGTCGGGCTTCAAAAGCGGCTGCCCGAGGCCTGGCAGAGGCCGGGGCATGGGCCCCGATCGCGCCAGGCGGCTCGCGCGACCCGATTAGGCCCCGAAAGGAGTCGGGAAATCGGCAGACCTGCCCGAGTTCAGCCCGCGGTGGCGGGGGGCAGGTCGGTTCGGCTCAAATCAATAACCAAAGCCGAGACTTGGTCTCGCTGGCGCAACCGAAGTGCCAGGCTGGATAACTCATTAACCAGAAGGCGGCTGGAGGCAGGCAGGGCTGATGGCTGAGGCCGGGTGGAGGCCACCCGCGGCCGGGAAAGTCAAAAGTCCCGTTGTGTGGAAGTCTATGAGGTCAGATTCGGCCGCCTTACCGGGCCTTCGGTTGATGGTTTCCCGCTTGGGCAAGCGAGTCGGCCCGGCAAAGTGGCCACTTGCATTTTCTGGCAAGTGTCTGCGAACAACGTTAATGAGTTGAACCTTGGAAATTGCCGGAAGTCCCGATGAAGAAATGAAAATGCCCCTTTTGCGGGGATTTGGATGCTCATGGCCGGCAGCAGGTGGCCCGACGCCCCGCCAACTTGACACTTGTCATTTCTGTCCTTGGGGGTTGGCGGGGTATCTGCACAGAGGTAGGAGGTGGCAGAATCGAGACTTGGTGAGTTTTCCAAACAAACGTCTCGAGCCTCCAGGTCTGCAGAGACCGACCAGGGCTGCCGCCCAACCGACTATTCACCCTTTTTGGGCGGGAATTTTTTCCATTTTTGCCCATTTTTCGGGTTTTTGGTCGGGCTTCAAAAACGGCAGCCCGAGGCCTGGCAGAGGCCGGGGCATGTCCCCGGTCGCGCCAGGCGGCACGCGCGACCCGATTAGGCCCCGAAAGGAGTCGGGAAATCGGCAGACCTGCCCGAGTTCAGCCCGGGGGAGGCGGGGGGCAGGTCGGTTCGGCTCAAATCATTAACCAAAGCCGAGACTTGGTCTCGCTGGCGCAACCGAAGTGCCAGGCTGGATAACTCATTAACCAGAAGGCGGCTGGAGGCAGGCAGGGCTGATGGCTGAGGCCGGGTGGAGGCCACCCGCGGCCGGGAAAGTCAAAAGTCCCGTTGTGTGGAAGTCTATGAGGTCAGATTCGGCCGCCTTACCGGGCCTTCGGTTGATGGTTTCCCGCTTGGGCAAGCGAGTCGGCCCGGCAAAGTGGCCACTTGCATTTTCTGGCAAGTGTCTGCGAACAACGTTAATGAGTTGAACCTCGGCAATTGTCGGAAGTCCCGATGAAGAAATGAAAATGCCCCTTTTGCGGGGATTTGGATGCTCATGGCCGGCAGCAGGTGGCCCGACGCCCCGCCAACTTGACACTTGTCATTTCTGTCCTTGGGGGTTGGCGGGGTATCTGCACAGAGGTAGGAGGTGGCAGAATCGAGACTTGGTGAGTTTTCCAAACAAACGTCTCGAGCCTCCAGGTCTGCAGAGACCGACCAGGGCTGCCGCCCAACCGACTATTCACCCTTTTTGGGCGGGAATTTATTCCCTTTTTGCCCATTTTTCGGGTTTTTGGTCGGGCTTCAAAAGCGGCTGCCCGAGGCCTGGCAGAGGCCGGGGCATGGTCCCCGATCGCGCCAGGCGGCTCGCGCGACGCGATTAGGCCCCGAAAGGAGTCGGGAAATCGGCAGACCTGCCCGAGTTCAGCCCGGGGGAGGCGGGGGGCAGGTCGGTTCGGCTCAAATCATTAACCAAAGCCGAGACGTGGTCTCGCTGGCGCAACCGAAGTGCCAGGCTGGATAACTCATTAACCAGAAGGCGGCTGGAGGCAGGCAGGGCTGATGGCTGAGGCCGGGTGGAGGCCACCCGCGGCCGGGAAAGTCAAAAGTCCCGTTGTGTGGAAGTCTATGAGGTCAGATTCGGCCGCCTTACCGGGCCTGCGGTTGATGGTTTCCCGCTTGGGCAAGCGAGTCGGCCCGGCAAAGTGGCCACTTGCATTTTCTGGCAAGTGTCTGCGAACAACGTTAATGAGTTGAACCTCGGCAATTGTCGGAAGTCCCGATGAAGAAATGAAAATGCCCCTTTTGCGGGGATTTGGATGCTCATGGCCGGCAGCAGGTGGCCCGACGCCCCGCCAACTTGACACTTGTCATTTCTGTCCTTGGGGGTTGGCGGGGTATCTGCACAGAGGTAGGAGGTGGCAGAATCGAGACTTGGTGAGTTTTCCAAACAAACGTCTCGAGCCTCCAGGTCTGCAGAGACCGACCAGGGCTGCCGCCCAACCGACTATTCACCCTTTTTGGGCGGGAATTTATTCCCTTTTTGCCCATTTTTCGGGTTTTTGGTCGGGCTTCAAAAGCGGCTGCCCGAGGCCTGGCAGAGGCCGGGGCATGGTCCCCGATCGCGCCAGGCGGCTCGCGCGACGCGATTAGGCCCCGAAAGGAGTCGGGAAATCGGCAGACCTGCCCGAGTTCAGCCCGGGGGAGGCGGGGGGCAGGTCGGTTCGGCTCAAATCATTAACCAAAGCCGAGACTTGGTCTCGCTGGCGCAACCGAAGTGCCAGGCTGGATAACTCATTAACCAGAAGGCGGCTGGAGGCAGGCAGGGCTGATGGCTGAGGCCGGGTGGAGGCCACCCGCGGCCGGGAAAGTCAAAAGTCCCGTTGTGTGGAAGTCTATGAGGTCAGATTCGGCCGCCTTACCGGGCCTGCGGTTGATGGTTTCCCGCTTGGGCAAGCGAGTCGGCCCGGCAAAGTGGCCACTTGCATTTTCTGGCAAGTGTCTGCGAACAACGTTAATGAGTTGAACCTCGGCAATTGTCGGAAGTCCCGATGAAGAAATGAAAATGCCCCTTTTGCGGGGATTTGGATGCTCATGGCCGGCAGCAGGTGGCCCGACGCCCCGCCAACTTGACACTTGTCATTTCTGTCCTTGGGGGTTGGCGGGGTATCTGCACAGAGGTAGGAGGTGGCAGAATCGAGACTTGGTGAGTTTTCCAAACAAACGTCTCGAGCCTCCAGGTCTGCAGAGACCGACCAGGGCTGCCGCCCAACCGACTATTCACCCTTTTTGGGCGGGAATTTATTCCCTTTTTGCCCATTTTTCGGGTTTTTGGTCGGGCTTCAAAAGCGGCTGCCCGAGGACTGGCAGAGGCCGGGGCATGGGCCCCGATCGCGCCAGGCGGCTCGCGCGACCCGATTAGGCCCCGAAAGGAGTCGATAAATCGGCAGACCTGCCCGAGTTCAGCCCGCGGTGGCGGGGGGCAGGTCGGTTCGGCTCAAATCATTAACCAAAGCCGAGACTTGGTCTCGCTGGCGCAACCGAAGTGCCAGGCTGGATAACTCATTAACCAGAAGGCGGCTGGAGGCAGGCAGGGCTGATGGCTGAGGCCGGGTGGAGGCCACCCGCGGCCGGGAAAGTCAAAAGTCCCGTTGTGTGGAAGTCTATGAGGTCAGATTCGGCCGCCTTACCGGGCCTTCGGTTGATGGTTTCCCGCTTGGGCAAGCGAGTCGGCCCGGCAAAGTGGCCACTTGCATTTTCTGGCAAGTGTCTGCGAACAACGTTAATGAGTTGAACCTTGGAAATTGCCGGAAGTCCCGATGAAGAAATGAAAATGCCCCTTTTGCGGGGATTTGGATGCTCATGGCCGGCAGCAGGTGGCCCGACGCCCCGCCAACTTGACACTTGTCATTTCTGTCCTTGGGGGTTGGCGGGGTACCTGCACAGAGGTAGGAGGTGGCTGATCGAGAATTGGTGAGTTTTCCAAAGTCACGTCTCGAGCCTCCAGGTCTGCAGAGACCGACCAGGGCTGCCGCCCAACCGACTATTCACCCTTTTTGGGCGGGAATTTTTTCCATTTTTGCCCATTTTTCGGGTTTTTGGTCGGGCTTCAAAAACGGCAGCCCGAGGCCTGGCAGAGGCCGGGGCATGTCCCCGGTCGCGCCAGGCGGCACGCGCGACCCGATTAGGCCCCGAAAGGAGTCGGGAAATCGGCAGACCTGCCCGAGTTCAGCCCGGGGGAGGCGGGGGGCAGGTCGGTTCGGCTCAAATCATTAACCAAAGCCGAGACTTGGTCTCGCTGGCGCAACCGAAGTGCCAGGCTGGATAACTCATTAACCAGAAGGCGGCTGGAGGCAGGCAGGGCTGATGGCTGAGGCCGGGTGGAGGCCACCCGCGGCCGGGAAAGTCAAAAGTCCCGTTGTGTGGAAGTCTATGAGGTCAGATTCGGCCGCCTTACCGGGCCTTCGGTTGATGGTTTCCCGCTTGGGCAAGCGAGTCGGCCCGGCAAAGTGGCCACTTGCATTTTCTGGCAAGTGTCTGCGAACAACGTTAATGAGTTGAACCTCGGCAATTGTCGGAAGTCCCGATGAAGAAATGAAAATGCCCCTTTTGCGGGGATTTGGATGCTCATGGCCGGCAGCAGGTTGCCCGACGCCCCGCCAACTTGACACTTGTCATTTCTGTCCTTGGGGGTTGGCGGGGTATCTGCACAGAGGTAGGAGGTGGCAGAATCGAGACTTGGTGAGTTTTCCAAACAAACGTCTCGAGCCTCCAGGTCTGCAGAGACCGACCAGGGCTGCCGCCCAACCGACTATTCACCCTTTTTGGGCGGGAATTTATTCCCTTTTTGCCCATTTTTCGGGTTTTTGGTCGGGCTTCAAAAGCGGCTGCCCGAGGCCTGGCAGAGGCCGGGGCATGGTCCCCGATCGCGCCAGGCGGCTCGCGCGACGCGATTAGGCCCCGAAAGGAGTCGGGAAATCGGCAGACCTGCCCGAGTTCAGCCCGGGGGAGGCGGGGGGCAGGTCGGTTCGGCTCAAATCATTAACCAAAGCCGAGACGTGGTCTCGCTGGCGCAACCGAAGTGCCAGGCTGGATAACTCATTAACCAGAAGGCGGCTGGAGGCAGGCAGGGCTGATGGCTGAGGCCGGGTGGAGGCCACCCGCGGCCGGGAAAGTCAAAAGTCCCGTTGTGTGGAAGTCTATGAGGTCAGATTCGGCCGCCTTACCGGGCCTGCGGTTGATGGTTTCCCGCTTGGGCAAGCGAGTCGGCCCGGCAAAGTGGCCACTTGCATTTTCTGGCAAGTGTCTGCGAACAACGTTAATGAGTTGAACCTCGGCAATTGTCGGAAGTCCCGATGAAGAAATGAAAATGCCCCTTTTGCGGGGATTTGGATGCTCATGGCCGGCAGCAGGTGGCCCGACGCCCCGCCAACTTGACACTTGTCATTTCTGTCCTTGGGGGTTGGCGGGGTATCTGCACAGAGGTAGGAGGTGGCAGAATCGAGACTTGGTGAGTTTTCCAAACAAACGTCTCGAGCCTCCAGGTCTGCAGAGACCGACCAGGGCTGCCGCCCAACCGACTATTCACCCTTTTTGGGCGGGAATTTATTCCCTTTTTGCCCATTTTTCGGGTTTTTGGTCGGGCTTCAAAAGCGGCTGCCCGAGGCCTGGCAGAGGCCGGGGCATGGTCCCCGATCGCGCCAGGCGGCTCGCGCGACGCGATTAGGCCCCGAAAGGAGTCGGGAAATCGGCAGACCTGCCCGAGTTCAGCCCGGGGGAGGCGGGGGGCAGGTCGGTTCGGCTCAAATCATTAACCAAAGCCGAGACTTGGTCTCGCTGGCGCAACCGAAGTGCCAGGCTGGATAACTCATTAACCAGAAGGCGGCTGGAGGCAGGCAGGGCTGATGGCTGAGGCCGGGTGGAGGCCACCCGCGGCCGGGAAAGTCAAAAGTCCCGTTGTGTGGAAGTCTATGAGGTCAGATTCGGCCGCCTTACCGGGCCTGCGGTTGATGGTTTCCCGCTTGGGCAAGCGAGTCGGCCCGGCAAAGTGGCCACTTGCATTTTCTGGCAAGTGTCTGCGAACAACGTTAATGAGTTGAACCTCGGCAATTGTCGGAAGTCCCGATGAAGAAATGAAAATGCCCCTTTTGCGGGGATTTGGATGCTCATGGCCGGCAGCAGGTGGCCCGACGCCCCGCCAACTTGACACTTGTCATTTCTGTCCTTGGGGGTTGGCGGGGTATCTGCACAGAGGTAGGAGGTGGCAGAATCGAGACTTGGTGAGTTTTCCAAACAAACGTCTCGAGCCTCCAGGTCTGCAGAGACCGACCAGGGCTGCCGCCCAACCGACTATTCACCCTTTTTGGGCGGGAATTTATTCCCTTTTTGCCCATTTTTCGGGTTTTTGGTCGGGCTTCAAAAGCGGCTGCCCGAGGACTGGCAGAGGCCGGGGCATGGGCCCCGATCGCGCCAGGCGGCTCGCGCGACCCGATTAGGCCCCGAAAGGAGTCGATAAATCGGCAGACCTGCCCGAGTTCAGCCCGCGGTGGCGGGGGGCAGGTCGGTTCGGCTCAAATCATTAACCAAAGCCGAGACTTGGTCTCGCTGGCGCAACCGAAGTGCCAGGCTGGATAACTCATTAACCAGAAGGCGGCTGGAGGCAGGCAGGGCTGATGGCTGAGGCCGGGTGGAGGCCACCCGCGGCCGGGAAAGTCAAAAGTCCCGTTGTGTGGAAGTCTATGAGGTCAGATTCGGCCGCCTTACCGGGCCTTCGGTTGATGGTTTCCCGCTTGGGCAAGCGAGTCGGCCCGGCAAAGTGGCCACTTGCATTTTCTGGCAAGTGTCTGCGAACAACGTTAATGAGTTGAACCTTGGAAATTGCCGGAAGTCCCGATGAAGAAATGAAAA
>NW_027252366.1:0-2500 GCF_044704955.1 Pristiophorus japonicus | reverse complement strand
CCCTTTTTGGGCGGGAATTTTTTCCATTTTTGCCCATTTTTCGGGTTTTTTGGTCGGGCTTCAAAAACGGCAGCCCGAGGCCTGGCAGAGGCCGGGGCATGTCCCCGGTCGCGCCAGGCGGCACGCGCGACCCGATTAGGCCCGAAAGGAGTCGGGAAATCGGGCAGACCTGCCCGAGTTCAGCCCGGGGGAGGCGGGGGGCAGGTCGGTTCGGCTCAAATCATTAACCAAAGCCGAGACTTGGTCTCGCTGGCGCAACCGAAGTGCCAGGCTGGATAACTCATTAACCAGAAGGCGGCTGGAGGCAGCAGGGCTGATGGCTGAGGCCGGGTGGAGGCCACCCGCGGCCGGGAAAGTCAAAAGTCCCGTTGTGTGGAAGTCTATGAGGTCAGATTCGGCCGCCTTACCGGGCCTGCGGTTGATGGTTTCCCGCTTGGGCAAGCGAGTCGGCCCGGCAAAGTGGCCACTTGCATTTTCTGGCAAGTGTCTGCGAACAACGTTAATGAGTTGAACCTCGGCAATTGTCGGAAGTCCCGATGAAGAAATGAAAATGCCCCTTTTGCGGGGATTTGGATGCTCATGGCCGGCAGCAGGTGGCCCGACGCCCCGCCAACTTGACACTTGTCATTTCTGTCCTTGGGGGTTGGCGGGGTATCTGCACAGAGGTAGGAGGTGGCAGAATCGAGACTTGGTGAGTTTTCCAAACAAACGTCTCGAGCCTCCAGGTCTGCAGAGACCGACCAGGGCTGCCGCCCAACCGACTATTCACCCTTTTTGGGCGGGAATTTATTCCCTTTTTGCCCATTTTTCGGGTTTTTGGTCGGGCTTCAAAAGCGGCTGCCCGAGGCCTGGCAGAGGCCGGGGCATGGTCCCCGATCGCGCCAGGCGGCTCGCGCGACGCGATTAGGCCCGAAAGGAGTCGGGAAATCGGCAGACCTGCCCGAGTTCAGCCCGGGGGAGGCGGGGGGCAGGTCGGTTCGGCTCAAATCATTAACCAAAGCCGAGACGTGGTCTCGCTGGCGCAACCGAAGTGCCAGGCTGGATAACTCATTAACCAGAAGGCGGCTGGAGGCAGGCAGGGCTGATGGCTGAGGCCGGGTGGAGGCCACCCGCGGCCGGGAAAGTCAAAAGTCCCGTTGTGTGGAAGTCTATGAGGTCAGATTCGGCCGCCTTACCGGGCCTGCGGTTGATGGTTTCCCGCTTGGGCAAGCGAGTCGGCCCGGCAAAGTGGCCACTTGCATTTTCTGGCAAGTGTCTGCGAACAACGTTAATGAGTTGAACCTCGGCAATTGTCGGAAGTCCCGATGAAGAAATGAAAATGCCCCTTTTGCGGGGATTTGGATGCTCATGGCCGGCAGCAGGTGGCCCGACGCCCCGCCAACTTGACACTTGTCATTTCTGTCCTTGGGGGTTGGCGGGGGTATCTGCACAGAGGTAGGAGGTGGCAGAATCGAGACTTGGTGAGTTTTCCAAACAAACGTCTCGAGCCTCCAGGTCTGCAGAGACCGACCAGGGCTGCCGCCCAACCGACTATTCACCCTTTTTGGGCGGGAATTTATTCCCTTTTTGCCCATTTTTCGGGTTTTTTGGTCGGGCTTCAAAAAGCGGCTGCCCGAGGCCTGGCAGAGGCCGGGGCATGGTCCCCGATCGCGCCAGGCGGCTCGCGCGACGCGATTAGGCCCCGAAAGGAGTCGGGAAATCGGCAGACCTGCCCGAGTTCAGCCCGGGGGAGGCGGGGGCAGGTCGGTTCGGCTCAAATCATTAACCAAAGCCGAGACTTGGTCTCGCTGGCGCAACCGAAGTGCCAGGCTGGATAACTCATTAACCAGAAGGCGGCTGGAGGCAGGCAGGGCTGATGGCTGAGGCCGGGTGGAGGCCACCCGCGGCCGGGAAAGTCAAAAGTCCCGTTGTGTGGAAGTCTATGAGGTCAGATTCGGCCGCCTTACCGGGCCTGCGGTTGATGGTTTCCCGCTTGGGCAAGCGAGTCGGCCCGGCAAAGTGGCCACTTGCATTTTCTGGCAAGTGTCTGCGAACAACGTTAATGAGTTGAACCTCGGCAATTGTCGGAAGTCCCGATGAAGAAATGAAAATGCCCCTTTTGCGGGGATTTGGATGCTCATGGCCGGCAGCAGGTGGCCCGACGCCCCGCCAACTTGACACTTGTCATTTCTGTCCTTGGGGGTTGGGCGGGGTATCTGCACAGAGGTAGGAGGTGGCAGAATCGAGACTTGGTGAGTTTTCCAAACAAACGTCTCGAGCCTCCAGGTCTGCAGAGACCGACCAGGGCTGCCGCCCAACCGACTATTCACCCTTTTTGGGCGGGAATTTTATTCCCTTTTTGCCCATTTTTCGGGTTTTTGGTCGGGCTTCAAAAGCGGCTGCCCGAGGACTGGCAGAGGCCGGGGCATGGGCCCCGATCGCGCCAGGCGGCTCGCGCGACCCGATTAGGCCCCGAAAGGAGTCGATAAATCGGCCAGACCTGCCCGAGTTCAGCCCGCGG
>NW_027252364.1:0-26391 GCF_044704955.1 Pristiophorus japonicus | reverse complement strand
GGGGTGGAGAGAGAGAGAGAGACTGGGGGGAGAGAGATAGAGAGACTGGGGGAGAGAGAGAGATAGACTGGGGGGAGAGAGAGAGAGAGAGACTGGAGGAGAGAGATATAGAGAGAGTGGGGGGAGAGAGAGACTGGGGGAAAAAGAGATAGAGAGAGACTTGGGGGAGAGAGAGAGAGACTGGAGGAGAGAGAGAGAGACTGGGGGGGGAGAGAGATAGAGAGAGACAGGGGGGAGAGAGAGAGAGACTGGGGGGAGAGAGAGAAAGAAACAGGGGGAGAGAGAGAGACTGGGGGGAGAGAAACAGAGAGAGACTGGGGGGGAGAGAGAGAGAGAGAGACTGGGGGGAGAGAGATAGCGAGACTGGGGGGAGAGAGATCGAGAGAGACTGGGGGGGGGGAGAGAGAGAGAGTGGGGGAGAGAGACTGGGGGAAGAGAGAGAGAGCGACTGGGGGGAGAGAGAGAGAGAGAGAGACTGGAGGGGAGAGAGAGGGAGACTGGGGGGAGAGAGATAGAGGGAGAGTGTGGGGAGAGAGTGACTGGGGGAAGAGAGAGAGAGAGAGACTGGGGGGAGAGAGATGAGAGACGGGGGGAGAGAGATAGAGAGAGGCAGGGGGAGAGAGAGAGAGACTGGGGGTGAGAGACAAAGAGAGACTTTGGGGGGGAGAGAGAGAGACTGGGGGGAGAGAGAGAGAGAGAGACTGGGGTGGAGAGAGAGAGAGAGACTGGGGGGAGAGAGATAGAGAGACTGGGGGAGAGAGAGAGAGATAGACTGGGGGGGAGAGAGAGAGAGAGAGACTGGAGGAGAGAGATAGAGAGAGAGTGGGGGGAGAGAGAGACTGGGGGAAAAAGAGATAGAGAGAGACTTGGGGGAGAGAGAGAGAGACTGGAGGAGAGAGAGAGAGACTGGGGGGAGAGAGATAGAGAGAGACAGGGGGGAGAGAGAGGAAGACTGGGGGGAGAGAGAGAAAGAAACAGGGGGAGAGAGAGAGACTGGGGGGAGAGAAACAGAGAGAGACTGGGGGGGAGAGAGAGAGAGAGAGACTGGGGGGAGAGAGATAGCGAGACTGGGGGGAGAGAGATCGAGAGAGACTGGGGGGGGGGAGAGAGAGAGAGTGGGGGAGAGAGACTGGGGGAAGAGAGCGAGAGCGACTGGGGGGAGAGAGAGAGAGAAAGAGACTGGAGGGGAGAGAGAGGGAGACTGGGGGGAGAGAGATAGAGGGAGAGTGGGGGGAGAGAGTGACTGGGGGAAGAGAGAGAGAGAGAGACTGGGGGGAGAGAGATGAGAGACGGGGGGAGAGAGATAGAGAGAGGCAGGGGGGAGAGAGAGAGAGACTGGGGGTGAGAGAGAGAGAAAGATAGACTGGGGGGAGAGAGCGAGAGAGACTGGGGGGAGAGACAAAGAGAGACTTTGGGGGGGAGAGAGAGAGAATGGGGAAGAGAGAGAGAGAGAGACTGGGGTGGAGAGAGAGAGAGAGACTGGGGGGAGAGAGATAGAGAGACTGGGGGGAGAGAGATAGACTGGGGGGGAGAGAGAGAGAGAGAGACTGGAGGAGAGAGATAGAGTGAGTGTGGGGGGAGAGAGAGAGACTGGGGAAAAGAGAAAGAGTGCGGATGTGGGGAGAGAGATAGAGAGACTGGGGGAGAGGGAGAGAGAGACTGGGGGGAGAGAGAGAGAGAGACTGGGGGGAGAGAGATAGAGATAGACTGGGGGGGGGGGGAGAGAGAGAGACAAGGGGAAGAGAGAGAGAGAGAGACTGGGTGAGAGTGATAGAGAGACTGGGGGTAGAGAGATAGAGAGAGACTGGGGGGGAGAGAGAGAGAAAGAGTGACTGGGGGGGAGAGAGAGAGAGAGACTGGGAGGAGAGAGAGAGACTGGGGAGAGAGAGAGAGAGAGAGAGAGAGAGAGAGAGAATGGGGGGAGAGAGATAGAGAGACTGGGGGAGAGAGAGAGGGAGAATGGGGGCAGAGAGAGACTGTGGGAAGAGAGAGAGAGAGACTGGGGAGAGAGAGAGAGAGAGAGAGATTGGTGGGGGGAGAGAGAGAGAGAGAGAGAGAGAGAGTGGGGGAGAGAGATAGAGAGAGAGTGGAGGGAGAGAGAGAGAGAGAGAGACTGAGGGAGACAGAGAGAGACCGAGGGGAGAGAGAGTGAGAGACTGGGGGGAGAGAGAGAGAGAGAGTGGGGGCAGAGAGAGACTGGGGGAAGAGAGAGAGAGAGACTGGGGGGAGAGAGAGAGAGAGAGAGAGACTGGAGGGGAGAGAGCGGGAGACTGGGGGGAGAGAGATAGAGGGAGAGTGGGGGGAGAGAGTGACTGGGGGAAGAGAGAGAGAGAGAGACTGGGGAGAGAGAGAAGAGAGACTGGGGGGAGAGAGATAGAGAGAGGCAGGGGGAGAGAGAGAGAGACTGGGGGTGAGAGAGAGAGAAAGAGAGACTGGGGGGAGAGAGAGAGAGAGACTGGGGGGAGAGACAAAGAGAGACTTTGCGGGGGAGAGAGAGAGAGACTGGGGGGGCAGAGAAGAGAGAGACTGGGGGAAGAGAGAGAGAGTGACACTGGAGTAAGAGAGAGAGAGACTGGGGGGAGAGAGAGAGACTGGGGGAGAGAGAGAGAGTGACTGGGGGGGGAGAGAGAGAGAGAGAGAGACTGGAGGAGAGAGATAGAGAGACTGGGGGGAGAGAGAGAGAGACTGGGGGGAGAGAGAGTGAGAGACTGGGGGAAAACGATAGAGAGACTGGGGGGAGAGCGAGAGAGAGACTGGGGGATGGGGAGAGAGAGAGAGAGAGACTGCAGGAGAGAGATAGAGAGAGATTGGGGGGAGAGAGAGACTGGGGGAAGAGAGAGAGAGAGAGAGACTGGAGGAGAGAGAGAGAGAGACTGGGGAGAGAGAGAGAGAGAGACTGGTGGGGAGAGAGAGAGAGAGACTGGGGGAGAGAGATAGAGAGAGAGTGGGGGGAGAGAGAGACTGGGGGAAGAGAGAGAGAAAGAGACTGGGGGGGGAGAGAGAGAGAGAGAGACTGGGGGGAGAGAGAGAGAGAGACTGGCGGGGGGAGAGAGAGAGAGAGACTGGGGGGAGAGCGAGCGAGAGACTGGGGGGAGAGAGAGAGAGAGACTGGGGGGAGAGAGAGAGAGAGACTGGGGGGAGAGAGAGAGAGACTGGGGGAGAGAGAGAGAGAGAGACTGGGGGGAGAGAGAGAGAGAGACTCGATGGGAGAGAGAGAGAGAGAGACTGGGGGGAGAGAGAGGGAGACTGGGGGGAGAGAGAGAGAGAGAGACTGGGGAGAGAGAGAGAGAGACTGGGGGGAGAGAGAGAGAGAGACTGGGGAGAGAGAGAAAAACTGGGGGGAGAGGGAGAGAGAGAAACTGGGGGGAGAGAGAGAGAGAGAGACTTGAGGGGAGAGAGAGAGAGAGAGACTTGAGGGGAGAGAGAGAGAGAGAGACTGGTGGGAGAGAGAGAGAGAGAGACTGGGGAGAGAGCGAGAGAGACTGGGAGGAGAGAGAGAGAGAGACTGGGGGGGAGAGAGAGAGAGAGACTGGGTGGAGAGAGAGAGAGACTGGGGGAGAGAGAGAGAGAGACTGGGGAGAGAGAGAGAGACTGGGGGGGGAGAGAGAGATATTGGGGGAGGGGGAGAGAGAGAGAGAGAGACTGGGTGGGAGAGAGAGAGACTGGGGGGGGGGAGAGATAGACTGGGTGGGGAGAGAGAGAGACTGGGGGGGGAGAGAGAGAGAGACTGGGGGGAGAGAGAGAGAGAGACTGGGGGGGGAGAGAGAGAGAGAGGCTGGGGGGAGAGCGAGCGAGAGACTGGGGGGAAAGAGAGAGCGACTGGGGGGAGAGAGAGAGAGAGACTGGGGGGAGAGAGAGAGAGAGAGAGACTGGGGGGAGAGAGAGAGAGAGACTGGGGGGAGAGAGAGAGAGAGAGACTCGATGGGAGAGAGAGAGAGAGAGACTGGGGGGAGAGAGAGGGAGACTGGGGGGAGAGAGAGAGAGAGAGACTGGGGAGAGAGAGAGAGAGACTGGGGGGAGAGAGAGAGAGAGACTGGGGGGAGAGAGAGAGAGAGAAACTGGGGGTAGAGAGAGAGAGAGAGACTGGGGAGAGAGCGAGAGAGACTGGGTGGGAGAGAGAGAGAGAGACTGGGGGGTAGAAAGAGAGAGAGACTGGGGGGAGAGAGAGAGAGACTGGGGGAGAGAGAGAGACTGGGGGGAGAGAGAGAGAGACTGGGGGGAGATAGAGAGAAAGATTGAGGGAGGAGAGATACTGGGGGGGATTGAGAGAGACTGGGGGGAGAGATAGACTGGGGGGGAGAGAGAGACTGGGGGGGAGAGATAGACTGGGGGGGAGAGAGAGACTGGGGGGGAGAGAGAGACTGGGGGGAGAGAGAGAGAGAGACTGGGGGGAGAGAGAGAGAGAGACTGGGGGGCAGAGAGAGCGAGAGAGTGGGGGGAGAGCGAGAGAGAGTCTGGGGGGAGAGAGAGAGAGACTGGGGGGAGAGAGAGAGAGAGAGACTGGGGGGAGAGAGAGAGAGAGAGACTGGGGGGAGAGAGAGAGAGAGACTGGGGGGAGAGAGAGAGAGACTGGGGGGAGAGAGAGAGAGAGAGACTGGGGGGAGAGAGAGAGAGGGAGACTGGGGGGAGAGAGAGAGAGAGACTGGGGGGAGAGAGAGAGAGACTGGGGAGAGAGAGAGTGAGACTGGGGGGAGAGAGAGAGAGAGACTGGGGAGAGAGAGAGAGAAAAACTGGGGGGAGAGAGAGAGAGAGAGACTGGGGGGAGAGAGAGAGAGAGACTTGAGTGGAGAGAGAGAGAGAGAGACTGGTGGGAGAGAGAGAGAGAGAGACTGGGAAGAGAGCGAGAGAGACTGGGGGGAGAGAGAGAGAGAGAGTGGCGGGGAGAGAGAGAGACTGGGGGGGGAGAGAGAGATATTGGGGGAGGGGGAGAGAGAGAGAGAGAGACTGGGGGGGAGAGAGAGAGACTGGGGGGGGGGAAGAGATAGACTGGGGGGGAGAGAGAGACTGGGGGGGAGAGATAGACTGGGTGGGGAGAGAGAGACTGGGGGGGGAGAGAGAGACTGGGGGGTACAGAGAGAGAGACTGGGGGGAGAGAGAGAGAGAGACTCGGGGGGAGAGAGAGAGAGAGACTGGGGGGAGAGCGAGAGAGAGACTGGGGAGAGAGAGAGAGACTGGGGGGAGAGAGAGAGAGAGACTGGGGGGAGAGAGAGAGAGAGAGACTGGGGTGAGAGAGAGAGAGAGAGACTGGGGGGAGAGAGAGAGAGAGACTCGATGGGAGAGAGAGAGAGAGAGACTGGGTGGAGAGAGAGGGAGACTGGGGGGAGAGAGAGAGAGAGACTGGGGGGGAGAGAGAGAGAGAGACTGGGTGGAGAGAGAGAGAGACTGGGGGAGAGAGAGAGAGAGACTGGGGAGAGAGAGAGAGACTGGGGTGGGAGAGAGAGATATTGGGGGAGGGGGAGAGAGAGAGAGAGAGACTGGGGGGAGAGAGAGGGAGACTGGGGGGGAGAGAGAGAGAGAGAGCGAGACTGGGGAGAGAGAGAGAGAGACTGGTGGGAGAGAGAGAGAGAGACTGGGGGGGAGAGAGAGAGAGAGACTGGGTGGAGAGAGAGAGAGACTTGGGGAGAGAGAGAGAGACTGGGGAGAGAGAGAGAGACTGGGGGGGGAGAGAGAGATATTGGGGGAGGGGGAGAGAGAGAGAGAGAGACTGGGGGGAGAGAGAGGGAGACTGGGGGGAGAGAGAGAGAGAGAGACTGGGGAGAGAGAGAGAGAGAGAGACTGGGGGGAGAGAGAGAGAGAGACTGGGGGGAAAGAGAGAGAGACTGGGGGGAGAGAGAGCGAGAGAGACTGGGGGGAGAGAGAGAGAGAGAGAGACTCGATGGGAGAGAGAGAGAGAGAGACTGGGGGGAGAGAGATAGAGAGAGACTGGGGGAGAGAGAGAGAGAGAGAGACTGGGGAGAGAGAGAGAGACTGGGGGGAGAGAGAGAGAGAGACTGGGGAGAGAGAGAGAGACTGTGGGGGAGAGAGAGATATTGGGGGGGAGAGAGAGAGAGAGACTGGGGGGAGAGAAAGAGAGACTGGGCGGACAGAGTGAGAGACTGGGGGGGGTGAGAGAGAGACTGGGTGGAGAGAGAGAGAGAGACTGGGGGGGAGAGAGAGAGACTGGGGGAGACGGGAGAGAGAGACTGGGGGAGGCGGGAGAGAGAGAGAGAGAGAGAGACTGGGGGGAGAGAGAGAGAGACTGGGGGGAGAGAGAGAGAGAGAGACTGGGGGGAGAGAGAGAGAGAGAGACTGGGGGGAGAGAGAGAGAGAGACTGGGGGGAGAGAGAGAGAGACTGGGGAGAGAGAGAGAGAGACTGGGGGGAGAGAGAGAGAGAGAGACTGGGGAGAGAGAGAGAGAAAAACTGGGGGGAGAGAGAGAGAGAGAGACTGGGGGGAGAGAGAGAGAGAGAGACTTGAGTGGAGAGAGAGAGAGAGAGACTGGTGGGAGAGAGAGAGAGAGAGACTGGGAAGAGAGCGAGAGCGACTGGGGGGAGAGAGAGAGAGAGATTGGCGGGGAGAGAGAGAGAGAGACTGGGTGGAGAGAGAGAGAGACTGGGGGAGAGAGAGAGAGAGACTGGGGAGAGAGAGAGAGACTGGGGGGGGAGAGAGAGATATTGGGGGAGGGGGAGAGAGAGAGAGAGAGACTGGGGGGGGAGAGAGAGAAACTGGGGGGGGAGAGATAGACTGGGGGGGAGAGAGAGACTGGGGGGGAGAGATAGACTGGGTGGGGAGAGAGAGACTGGGGGGGGAGAGAGAGACTGGGGGGTGCAGAGAGAGAGACTGGGGGGAGAGAGAGAGAGAGACTCGGGGGGGAGAGAGAGAGAGAGACTGGGGGGAGAGCGAGAGAGAGAGACTGGGGAGAGAGAGAGAGAGAGAGACTCGATGGGAGAGAGAGAGAGAGACTGGGGGGAGAGAGAGGGAGACTGGGGGGAGAGAGAGAGAGTCTGGGGAGAAAGAGAGAGAGACTGGGGGAGAGAGAGAGAGAGACTGGGGGGGAGAGAGAGAGAGAGACTGGGTGGAGAGAGAGAGAGACTGGGGGAGAGAGAGAGAGAGACTGGGGAGAGAGAGAGAGACTGGGGTGGGAGAGAGAGATATTGGGGGAGGGGGAGAGAGAGAGAGAGAGACTGGGGGGAGAGAGAGGGAGACTGGGGGGGAGAGAGAGAGAGAGAGCGAGACTGGGGAGAGAGAGAGAGAGAGACTGGGGGGAGAGAGAGAGAGAGACTGGGGGGGGGGAGAGAGAGAGAGAGACTGGGTGGAGAGAGAGAGAGACTTGGGGAGAGAGAGAGAGAGACTGGGGAGAGAGAGAGAGACTGGGGGGGGGGAGAGAGAGATATTGGGGGAGGGGGAGAGAGAGAGAGAGAGACTGGGGGAGAGAGAGGGAGACTGGGGGGAGAGAGAGAGAGAGAGACTGGGGAGAGAGAGAGAGAGAGACTGGGGGGAGAGAGAGAGAGTGACTGGGGGGAAAGAGAGAGAGACTGGGGGGAGAGAGAGCGAGAGAGACTGGGGGGAGAGAGAGAGAGAGAGACTCGATGGGAGAGAGAGAGAGAGAGACTGGGGGGAGAGAGATAGAGAGAGACTGGGGGGAGAGAGAGAGAGAGAGACTGTGGAGAGAGAGAGAGACTGGGGGGAGAGAGAGAGAGAGACTGGGGAGAGAGAGAGAGACTGGGGGGGAGAGAGAGATATTGGGGGGAGGGGGGAGAGAGAGAGAGAGACTGGGGGGGGAGAGAGAGAGAGACTGGGGGGAGAGAGAAAGACTGGGGGGGAGAGAGAGAGAGAGACTGGGGGGAGAGAAAGAGAGACTCGGCGGAGAGAGTGAGAGACTGGGGGGTGAGAGAGAGACTGGGTGGAGAGAGAGAGAGAGAGACTGGGGGGGAGAGAGAGAGACTGGGGGAGGCGGGAGAGAGAGACTGGGGGAGGCGGGAGAGAGAGAGAGAGAGAGAGACTGGGGGGAGAGAGAGAGACTGGGGGGAGAGAGAGAGAGACTGGGGGGAGAAAGATACAGAGACTGGGGGGAGAGAGATAGAGTGAGACTGGGGGAGAGAGAGAGATGGAGAGACTGGGGGGAGAGAGAGAGAGAGACTGGGGGAGAGAGAGAGACTGGGGGGAGAGAGAGAGAAAGATTGAGGGAGGAGAGAGACTGGGGGGGATTGAGAGAGACTGGGGGGGAGAGATAGACTGGGGGGGAGAGAGAGACTGGGGGGGGAGAGATAGACTGGGGGGGGGAGAGAGACTGGGGGGGAAGAGAGAGACTGGGGGAGAGAGAGAGAGAGACTGTGGGGGGAGAGAGAGAGAGAGACTGGGGGGAGAGCGAGAGAGAGACTGGGGGGAGAGAGCGAGATACAGGGAGGAGAGAGAGAGAGAGAGACTGGGGGTACAGAGAGAGAGAGAGACTGGGGGGAGAGAGAGAGAGAGAGACTGGGGGGAGAGAGAGAGAGAGAGACTTGAGGGGAGAGAGAGAGAGAGAGACTGGTGGGAGAGAGAGAGAGAGAGACTGGGGAGAGAGCGAAGAGAGACTGGGGGGAGAGAGAGAGAGAGACTGGGGGGGAGAGAGAGAGAGAGACTGGGTGGAGAGAGAGAGAGACTGGGGGAGAGAGAGAGAGAGACTGGGGGAGAGAGAGAGAGAGACTGGGGAGAGAGAGAGAGAAAAACTGGGGGGAGAGAGAGCGAGAGAGACTGGGGGGAGAGAGAGAGAGAGAGACTTGAGGGGAGAGAGAGAGAGAGAGACTGGTGGGAGAGAGAGAGAGAGAGACTGGGGAGAGAGCGAGAGAGACTGGGGGGAGAGAGAGAGAGAGACTGGGGGGAGAGAGAGAGAGAGACTGGGTGGAGAGAGAGAGAGACTGGGGGAGAGAGAGAGAGAGAGACTGGGGAGAGAGAGAGAGACTGGGGGGGGGGAGAGAGAGATATTGGGGGAGGGGGAGAGAGAGAGAGAGAGAGACTGGGGGGAGAGAGAGAGAGACTGGGGGGGGGAGAGATAGACTGGGTGGGAGAGAGAGACTGGGGGGGAGAAAGAGACTGGGGGGGAGAGAGAGAGAGACTGGGGGGAGAGAGAGAGAGAGACTGGGGGGAGAGAGAGAGAGAGAGGCTGGGGGGAGAGCGAGCGAGAGACTGGGGGGAGAGAGAGAGAGACTGGGGGGAGAGAGAGAGAGAGACTGGGGGAGAGAGAGAGAGAGAGACTAGGGGGAGAGAGAGAGAGAGAGATTGGGGGGAGAGAGAGAGAGAGAGACTCGATGGGAGAGAGAGAGAGAGAGACTGGGGGGAGAGAGAGGGAGACTGGGGGGAGAGAGAGAGAGAGAGACTGGGGAGAGAGAGAGAGAGACTGGGGGGAGAGAGAGAGAGAGACTGGGGAGAGAGAGAGAGAAAAACTGGGGGGAGAGAGAGAGAGAGAAACTGGGGGAGAGAGAGAGAGAGACTTGAGGGGAGAGAGAGAGAGAGAACTGGGGGGAGAGAGAGAGAGAGAGACTGGGGAGAGAGCGAGAGAGACTGGGGGGAGAGAGAGAGAGAGACTGGGGGTAGAGAGAGAGAGAGACTGGGGGGAGAGAGAGAGAGACTGGGGAGGAGAGAGAGAGAGACTGGGGGAGAGAGAGAGGGAGACTGGGGGGAGAGAGAGAGAGAGACTGGGGGGAGAGAGATAGAGAGAGACAGGGGGGAGAGAGAGAGAGAGAGTGACTGAGGGGAGAGAGAATGAGAGAGACTGGGGGAGAGAGAAAAAGACTGGGGGAAAAGAGAGAGAGACTGGGGGGAGAGAGAGAGAGAGTGGGGGGAGAGAGAGACTGGGGGAAGAGAGAGAGAGAGACTGGGGGGGGAGAGAGAGAGAGAGAGACTCGATGAGAGAGAGAGAGAGAGACTGGGGGGAGAGAGAGAGAGAGAGACTGGGGGGAGAGAGAGAGAGAGAGACTGGGGAGAGAGAGAGAGAGACTGGGGGGAGAGAGAGAGAGAGAGACTGGGGAGAGAAAGAGAGAAAAACTGGGGGGAGAGAGAGAGAGAGACTGGGGGGAGAGAGAGAGAGAGAGACTTGAGGGGAGAGAGAGAGAGAGACTGGTGGGAGAGAGAGAGAGAGAGACTGGGGAGAGAGCGAGAGAGACTGGGGGGAGAGAGAGAGAGAGACTGGGAGGGAGAGAGAGAGAGAGACTGGGGGGAGAGAGAGAGAGACTGGGAGAGAGAGAGAGAGAGACTGGGGAGAGAGAGAGAGACTGGGGGGGAGAGATATATTGGGGGAGGGGGGAGAGAGAGAGAGAGAGACTGGGGGGGGAGAGATAGACTGGGGGGGAGAGAGAGACTGGGGGGGAGAGATAGACTGGGTGGGGAGAGAGAGACTGGGGGGAGAGAGAGACTGGGGGGTAGAGAGAGAGAGACTGGGGGGAGAGAGAGAGAGACTCGGGGGGGAGAGAGAGAGAGAGAGACTGGGGGTACAGAGAGAGAGAGAGACTGGGGGGAGAGAGAGAGAGAGAGACTGGGGGGAGAGAGAGAGAGAGAGACTCGATGAGAGAGAGAGAGAGAGACTGGGGGGAGAGAGAGAGAGAGACTGGGGGGAGAGAGAGAGAGAGAGACTGGGGAGAGAGAGAGAGAGACTGGGGGAGAGAGAGAGAGAGACTGGGGAGAGAGAGAGAGAAAAACTGGGGGGAGAGAGAGAGAGAGAGACTGGGGGGAGAGAGAGAGAGAGAGACTTGAGGGGAGAGAGAGAGAGAGAGACTGGTGGGAGAGAGAGAGAGAGAGACTGGGGAGAGAGGACTGGGTGGAGAGAGAGAGAGACTGGGGAGAGAGAGAGAGAGACTGGGGAGAGAGAGAGAGACTGGGGGGGGGGGGGAGAGAGAGATATTGGGGGGGGGAGGGGGAGAGAGAGAGAGAGAGACTGGGGGGGGAGAGAGAGAGACTGGGGGGGGGGGAGAGATAGACTGGGTGGGGAGAGAGAGACTGGGGGGGAAGAAAGAGACTGGGGGGAGAGAGAGAGAGACTGGGGGGAGAGAGAGAGAGAGACTGGGGGGGGGAGAGAGAGAGAGAGAGGCTGGGGGGAGAGCGAGCGAGAGACTGGGGGGAGAGAGAGAGAGACTGGGGGGAGAGAGAGAGAGAGACAGGGGGGAGAGAGAGAGAGAGAGACTAGGGGGAGAGAGAGAGAGAGAGATTGGGGGGAGAGAGAGAGAGAGAGACTCGATGGGAGAGAGAGAGAGAGAGAGACTGGGGGGAGAGAGAGGGAGACTGGGGGGAGAGAGAGAGAGAGAGACTGGGGAGAGAGAGAGAGAGACTGAGGGGAGAGAGAGAGAGAGACTGGGGAGAGAGAGAGAGAAAAACTGGGGGGAGAGAGAGAGAGAGAAACTGGGGGGAGAGAGAGAGAGAGACTTGAGGGGAGAGAGAGAGAGAGAAACTGGGGGGAGAGAGAGAGAGAGAGACTGGGGAGAGAGCGAGAGAGACTGGGGGGAGAGAGAGAGAGAGACTGGGGGGTAGAGAGAGAGAGAGACTGGGGGGAGAGAGAGAGAGACTGGGGGAGGGAGAGAGAGAGAGACTGGGGGGAGAGAGAGAGGGAGACTGGGGGGAGAGAGAGAGAGAGAGACTGGGGGGAGAGAGATAGAGTGAGACAGGGGGGAGAGAGAGAGAGAGAGTGACTGAATGGAGAGAGAATGAGAGAGACTGGGGGAAAAGAGAGAGAGACTGGGGGGAGAGAGAGAGAGAGTGGGGGGAGAGAGAGACTGGGGGAAGAGAGAGAGAGAGACTGGGGGGAGAGAGACTCGATGAGAGAGAGTGAGAGAGACTGGGGGGAGAGAGAGAGAGAGAGAGACTGGGGGGGAGAGAGAGAGAGAGAGACTGGGGGAGAGAGAGAGAGAGAATGGGGGAGAGAGAGAGAGAGAGACTGGGGAGAGAAAGAGAGAAAAACTGGGGGGAGAGAGAGAGAGAGACTGGGGGGAGAGAGAGAGAGAGAGACTTGAGGGGAGAGAGAGAGAGAGACTGGTGGGAGAGAGAGAGAGAGAGAGACTGGGGAGAGAGCGAGAGAGACTGTGGGGAGAGAGAGAGAGAGACTGGGAGGGAGAGAGAGAGAGAGACTGGGTAGAGAGAGAGAGAGACTGGCGGGGGGGAGAGAGAGATATTGGGGGAGGGGGAGAGAGAGAGAGACTGGGGGGAGAGAGAGGGAGACTGGGGGGAGAGAGAGGGAGACTGGGGGGAGAGAGAGAGAGAGAGACTGGGGAGAGAGAGAGAGACTGGGGGGAGAGAGAGAGAGAGACTGGGGGGAGAGAAAGAGAGACTGGGCGGAGAGAGTGAGAGACTGGGGGGGGAGAGAGAGAGACTGGGTGGAGAGAGAGAGAGAGACTGGGGGGGAGAGAGGGAGAGAGAGACTGGGGGGAGAGAGATAGAGAGAGACTGGGGGGGGAGAGAGAGAGAGAGACTGGGGAGAGAGAGAGAGACTGGGGGGGAGAGAGAGATATTGGGGAGGGGGAGAGAGAGAGAGAGACTGGGGGGAGAGAGAGGGAGACTGGGGGGAGAGAGAGAGAGAGACTGGGGGGAGAGAAAGAGAGACTGGGCGGAGAGAGTGAGAGACTGGGGGGGGAGAGAGAGAGACTGGGTGGAGAGAGAGAGAGAGACTGGGGGGAGAGAGAGGGAGACTCGGGGAGAGAGAGAGAGAGAGACTGGGGAGAGAGAGAGAGACTGGGGGGAGAGAGAGAGAGAGACTGGGGGGAAAGAGAGAGACTGGGGGGGAGAGAGAGAGAGAGACTGGGGGGAGAGAAAGAGAGACTGGGCGGAGAGAGTGAGAGACTGGGGGGGGGAGAGAGAGAGACTGGGTGGAGAGAGAGAGAGAGACTGGGGGGGAGAGAGGGAGAGAGAGACTGGGGGGAGAGAGATAGAGAGAGACTGGGGGGGAGAGAGAGAGAGAGACTGGGGAGAGAGAGAGAGACTGGGGGGGAGAGAGAGATATTGGGGGAGGGGGGAGAGAGAGAGAGAGACTGGGGGGGGGGTGAGAGAGAGACTGGGGGGAGATAGAAAGACTGGGGGGGAGAGAGAGAGAGAGACTGGGGGGAGAGAAATAGAGACGAGACTGGGGGGAGAGAAATAGAGACTGGGCGGAGAGAGTGAGAGACTGGGGGGGGAGAGAGAGAGACTGGGTGGAGAGAGAGAGAGAGACTGGGGGGAGAGAGAGAGACTGGGGGAGGCGGGAGAGAGAGACTGGGGGAGGCAGGAGAGAGAGAGAGAGAGAGAGATTGGGGGGAGAGAGAGAGACTGGGGGGAGAGAGAGAGAGACTGGGGGAGAAAGATACAGAGACTGGGGGAGAGAGATAGAGTGAGACTGGGGGAGAGAGAGAGAAGGAGAGACTGGGGGGGAGAGAGAGAGAGAGACTGGCGGGGGGAGAGAGAGAGAGAGACTGGGGGGAGAGCGAGCGAGAGACTGGGGGGAGAGAGAGAGAGACTGGGGGAGAGAGAGAGAGAGACTGGGGGGAGAGAGAGAGAGACTGGGGGGAGAGAGAGAGAGAGAGACTGGGGGGAGAGAGAGAGAGAGAGACTCGATGGGAGAGAGAGAGAGAGAGACTGGGGGGAGAGAGAGGGAGACTGGGGGAGAGAGAGAGAGAGAGACTGGGGGAGAGAGAGAGAGAGACTGGGGGGAGAGAGAGAGAGAGACTGGGGAGAGAGAGAGAAAAACTGGGGGGAGAGGGAGAGAGAGAAACTGGGGGGAGAGAGAGAGAGAGAGACTTGAGGGGAGAGAGAGAGAGAGAGACTTGAGGGGAGAGAGAGAGAGAGAGACTGGTGGGAGAGAGAGAGAGAGAGACTGGGGAGAGAGCGAGAGAGACTGGGAGGAGAGAGAGAGAGAGACTGGGGGGGGAGAGAGAGAGAGAGACTGGGTGGAGAGAGAGAGAGACTGGGGGAGAGAGAGAGAGAGACTGGGGAGAGAGAGAGAGACTGGGGGGGGAGAGAGAGATATTGGGGGAGGGGGAGAGAGAGAGAGAGAGACTGGGTGGCAGAGAGAGAGACTGGGGGGGGGAGAGATAGACTGGGTGGGGAGAGAGAGACTGGGGGGGAGAGAGAGACTGGGGGGAGAGTGAGAGAGACTGGGGGGAGAGAGAGAGAGAGACTGGGGGGGGAGAGAGAGAGAGAGAGGCTGGGGGGAGAGCGAGCGAGAGACTGGGGGGAGAGAGAGAGGGCTGGGGGGAGAGAGAGAGAGAGACTGGGGGGGGGGAGAGAGAGAGAGAGACTGGGGGGAGAGAGAGAGAGAGACTGGGGGGAGAGAGAGAGAGAGAGACTCGATGGGAGAGAGAGAGAGAGAGACTGGGGGGAGAGAGAGGGAGACTGGGGGGAGAGAGAGAGAGAGAGACTGGGGGAGAGAGAGAGAGAGACTGGGGGGAGAGAGAGAGAGAGACTGGGGAGAGAGAGAGAGAAAAACTGGGGGAGAGAGAGAGAGAGAAACTGGGGGTAGAGAGAGAGAGAGAGACTGGGGAGAGAGCGAGAGAGACTGGGGGGAGAGAGAGAGAGAGACTGGGGGGTAGAAAGAGAGAGAGACTGGGGGGGAGAGAGAGAGAGACTGGGGGAGGGAGAGAGAGAGAGACTGGGGAGAGAGAGAGGGAGACTGGGGGAGAGAGAGAGAGAGACTGGGGGGAGAGAGATAGAGAGAGACAGGGTGGAGAGAGAGAGAGAGTGACTGAGGGGAGAGAGAATGAGAGAGACTGGGGGAGAGAGAAAAAGACTGGGGGAAAAGAGAGAGAGACTGGGGGAGAGAGAGAGAGAGTGGGGGGAGAGAGAGACTGGGGGAAGAGAGAGAGAGAGACTGGGGGAGAGAGAGAGAGAGAGACTCGATGAGAGAGAGAGAGAGAGACTGGGGGGGAGAGAGAGAGAGAGAGACTGGGGGGAGAGAGAGAGAGAGAGACTGGGGAGAGAGAAAGAGAGACTGGGGGGAGAGAGAGAGAGAGAGACTGGGGAGAGAGAGAGAGAAAAAATTGGGGGAGAGAGAGAGAGAGACTGGGGGGGAGAGAGAGAGAGAGAGACTTGAGTGGAGAGAGAGAGAGAGACTGGTGGGAGAGAGAGAGAGAGAGACTGGGGAGAGAGCGAGAGAGACTGGGAGGGAGAGAGAGAGAGAGACTGGGTAGAGAGAGAGAGAGACTGGGGGAGAGAGAGAGAGAGAGACTGGGGAGAGAGAGAGAGACTGGGGGGAGAGAGAGAGATATTGGGGGAGGGGGAGAGAGAGAGAGAGAGAGATTGGCGGGGGAGAGAGAGAGACTGGGGGGGGAGAGATAGACTGGGGGGGAGAGAGAGACTGGGGGGGAGAGACAGACTGGGTGGGGAGAGAGAGACTGGGGGGGGAGAGAGACTGGGGGGTAGAGAGAGAGAGACTGGGGGGAGAGAGAGAGAGAGACTCGGGGGGGAGAGAGAGAGAGAGACTGGGGGGAGAGCGAGAGAGAGACTGGGGGAGAGAGAGAGAGAACTGGGGGGAGAGAGAGAGAGAGACTGGGGGGAGAGAGAGAGAGAGACTGGGGGTGAGAGAGAGAGAGAGACTGGGGGAGAGAGAGAGAGAGACTCGATGGGAGAGAGAGAGAGAGAGAGACTGGGGGGAGAGAGAGGGAGACTGGGGGGAGAGAGAGAGAGACTGGGGAGAGAGAGAGAGAGACTGGGGGGGAGAGAGAGAGAGACTGGGGAGAGAGAGAGAGAACTGGGGGGGGAGAGAGAGATATTGGGGGAGGGGGAGAGAGAGAGAGAGAGACTGGGGGAGAGAGAGGGAGACTGGGGGGGAGAGAGAGAGAGAGGGAGAGACTGGGGAGAGAGAGAGAGAGACTGGGGGGAGAGAGAGAGAGAGACTGGGGGGGAGAGAGAGAGAGAGACTGGGTGGAGAGAGAGAGAGACTGGGGGGGGGAGAGAGAGATATTGGGGGAGGGGGAGAGAGAGAGAGAGACTGGTGGGAGAGAGAGGACGAGAGAGAGAGCTGGGGAGAAGAGACTGGGGGGAGAGAGAGAGAGAGACTGGGGAGAGAGAGAGAGACTGGGGGGAGAGAGAGAGAGAGACTGGGGGGGAGAGAGAGAGAGACTGGGGGGAAAGAGAGAGACTGGGGGGGAGAGAGAGAGAGAGACTGGGGGGAGAGAAAGAGAGACTGGGCGGAGAGAGTGAGAGACTGGGGGGGGAGAGAGAGAGACTGGGTGGAGAGAGAGAGAGAGACTGGGGGGGAGAGAGGGAGAGAGAGACTGGGGGAGAGAGATAGAGAGAGACTGTGGGGTGAGAGAGAGAGAGAGACTGGGGAGAGAGAGAGAGACTGGGGGGGAGAGAGAGATATTGGGGAGGGGAGAGAGAGAGAGAGACTGGGGGGAGAGAGAGGGAGACTGGGGGGAGAGAGAGAGAGATACTGGGGGGAGAGAAAGAGAGACTGGGCGGAGAGAGTGAGAGACTGGGGGGGGAGAGAGAGAGACTGGGTGGAGAGAGAGAGAGAGACTGGGGGGAGAGAGAGGGAGACTGGGGGAGAGAGAGAGAGAGAGACTGGGGGAGAGAGAGAGAGACTGGGGGGAGAGAGAGAGAGAGACTGGGGGGAAAGAGAGAGACTGGGGGGGAGAGAGAGAGAGAGACTGGGGGGAGAGAAAGAGAGACTGGGCGGAGAGAGTGAGAGACTGGGGGGGGAGAGAGAGAGAGAGACTGGGGGGAGAGAGAGAGAGAGAGACTGGGGGGAGAGAGAGAGAGAGACTGGGGGGAGAGAGAGAGAGACTGGGGAGAGAGAGAGTGAGACTGGGGGGGAGAGAGAGAGAGAGACTGGGGGGAGAGAGAGAGAAAAACTGGGGGGAGAGAGAGAGAGAGAGACTGGGGGGAGAGAGAGAGAGAGAGACTTGAGTGGAGAGAGAGAGAGAGAGACTGGTGGGAGAGAGAGAGAGAGAGACTGGGAAGAGAGCGAGAGAGACTGGGGGAGAGAGAGAGAGAGACTGGCGGGGAGAGAGAGAGAGAGACTGGGTGGAGAGAGAGAGAGACTGGGGGAGAGAGAGAGAGAGACTGGGGAGAGAGAGAGAGACTGGGGGGGAGAGGAGAGATATTGGAGGAGGGGGAGAGAGAGAGAGAGAGACTGGGGGGGAGAGAGAGAGACTGGGGGGGGAAGAGATAGACTGGGGGGGAGAGAGAGACTGGGGGGGAGAGATAGACTGGGTGGGGAGAGAGAGACTGGGGGGGGAGAGAGGGACTGGGGGGTACAGAGAGAGAGACTGGGGGGAGAGAGAGAGAGAGACTCGGGGGGAGAGAGAGAGAGAGACTGGGGGGAGAGCGAGAGAGAGACTGGGGGGAGAGAGAGAGACTGGGGGGAGAGAGAGAGAGAGACTGGGGGGAGAGAGAGAGAGAGAGACTGGGGTGAGAGAGAGAGAGAGAGACTGGGGGGAGAGAGAGAGAGAGACTCGATGGGAGAGAGAGAGAGAGAGACTGGGTGGAGAGAGAGGGAGACTGGGGGGAGAGAGAGAGAGAGACTGGGGGGGAGAGAGAGAGAGAGACTGGGTGGAGAGAGAGAGAGACTGGGGGAGAGAGAGAGAGAGACTGGGGAGAGAGAGAGAGACTGGGGTGGGAGAGAGAGATATTGGGGGAGGGGGAGAGAGAGAGAGAGACTGGGGGGAGAGAGAGGGAGACTGGGGGGGAGAGAGAGAGAGAGAGCGAGACTGGGGAGAGAGAGAGAGAGACTCGATGGGAGAGAGAGAGAGAGAGACTGGAGGGGGAGAGAGATAGAGAGAGACTGGGGGAGAGAGAGAGAGAGAGAGAGACTGGGGAGAGAGAGAGAGACTGGGGGGAGAGAGAGAGAGAGACTGGGGAGAGAGAGAGAGACTGTGGGGAGAGAGAGATATTGGGGGGGAGAGAGAGAGAGAGAGACTGGGGGGAGAGAAAGAGAGACTGGGCGGACAGAGTGAGAGACTGGGGGGGGTGAGAGAGAGACTGGGTGGAGAGAGAGAGAGAGACTGGGGGGAGAGAGAGAGACTGGGGGAGACGGGAGAGAGAGACTGGGGGAGGCGGGAGAGAGAGAGAGAGAGAGAGACTGGGGGGAGAGAGAGAGAGACTGGGGGGAGAGAGAGAGAGAGAGACTGGGGGGAGAGAGAGAGAGAGAGAGACTGGGGGGAGAGAGAGAGAGAGACTGGGGGGAGAGAGAGAGAGACTGGGAGAGAGAGAGAGAGACTGGGGGGAGAGAGAGAGAGAGAGACTGGGGAGAGAGAGAGAGAAAAACTGGGGGGAGAGAGAGAGAGAGAGACTGGGGGGAGAGAGAGAGAGAGAGACTTGAGTGGAGAGAGAGAGAGAGAGACTGGTGGGAGAGAGAGAGAGAGAGACTGGGAAGAGAGCGAGAGCGACTGGGGGGAGAGGGAGAGAGAGATTGGCGGGGAGAGAGAGAGAGAGACTGGGTGGAGAGAGAGAGAGACTGGGGGAGAGAGAGAGAGAGACTGGGTAGAGAGAGAGAGACTGGGGGGGGAGAGAGAGATATTGGGGGAGGGGAGAGAGAGAGAGAGAGACTGGGGGGGGAGAGAGAGAAACTGGGGGGGGAGAGATAGACTGGGGGGGAGAGAGAGACTGCGGGGGAGAGATAGACTGGGTGGGGAGAGAGAGACTGGGGGGGGAGAGAGAGACTGGGGGGTGCAGAGAGAGAGACTGGGGGGAGAGAGAGAGAGAGAGACTCGGGGGGGAGAGAGAGAGAGAGACTGGGGGGAGAGCGAGAGAGAGAGACTGGGGAGAGAGAGAGAGAGAGAGACTCGATGGGAGAGAGAGAGAGAGACTGGGGGGAGAGAGAGGGGAGACTGGGGGGAGAGAGAGAGAGTCTGGGGAGAAAGAGAGAGAGACTGGGGGAGAGAGAGAGAGAGACTGGGGGGGAGAGAGAGAGAGAGACTGGGTGGAGAGAGAGAGAGACTGGGGGAGAGAGAGAGAGAGACTGGGAGAGAGAGAGAGACTGGGGTGGGAGAGAGAGATATTGGGGGAGGGGGAGAGAGAGAGAGAGAGACTGGGGGGAGAGAGAGGGAGACTGGGGGGGGAGAGAGAGAGAGAGAGCGAGACTGGGGGAGAGAGAGAGAGAGAGACTGGGGGGAGAGAGAGAGCGAGACTGGGGGGGGGAGAGAGAGAGAGAGACTGGGTGGAGAGAGAGAGAGACTTGGGGGAGAGAGAGAGAGAGACTGGGGAGAGAGAGAGAGACTGGGGGGAGAGAGAGAGAGTGACTGGGGGGAAAGAGAGAGAGACTGGGGGGAGAGAGAGCGAGAGAGACTGGGGGGAGAGAGAGAGAGAGAGACTCGATGGGAGAGAGAGAGAGAGAGACTGGGGGGAGAGAGATAGAGAGAGACTGGGGGAGAGAGAGAGAGAGAGACTGTGGAGAGAGAGAGAGACTGGGGGAGAGAGAGAGAGAGACTGGGGAGAGAGAGAGAGACTGGGGGGGAGAGAGAGATATTGGGGGAGGGGGAGAGAGAGAGAGAGACTGGGGGGGGGAGAGAGAGAGAGACTGGGGGGAGAGAGAAAGACTGGGGGGGAGAGAGAGAGAGAGACTGGGGGGAGAGAAAGAGAGACTCGGCGGAGAGAGTGAGAGACTGGGGGGGTGAGAGAGAGACTGGGTGGAGAGAGAGAGAGAGACTGGGGGGGAGAGAGAGAGACTGGGGGAGGCGGGAGAGAGAGACTGGGGGAGGCGGGAGAGAGAGAGAGAGAGAGAGACTGGGGGGAGAGAGAGAGACTGGGGGGAGAGAGAGAGAGACTGGGGGGAGAAAGATACAGAGACTGGGGGGAGAGAGATAGAGTGAGACTGGGGGAGAGAGAGAGATGGAGAGACTGGGGGAGAGAGAGAGAGAGACTGGGGGAGAGAGAGAGAATGAGGGGAGAGAGAGAGAGACTGGGGGGAGAGAGAGATTGAGGGAGGAGAGAGACTGGGGGGGATTGAGAGAGACTGGGGGGGAGAGATAGACTGGGGGGGAGAGAGAGACTGGGGGGGGAGAGATAGACTGGGGGGGGAGAGAGAGACTCGGGGGGGAAGAGAGAGACTGGGGGAGAGAGAGAGAGAGACTGTGGGGGGAGAGAGAGAGAGAGACTGGGGGGAGAGCGAGAGAGAGACTGGGGGGAGAGAGCGAGATACAGGGAGGAGAGAGAGAGAGAGAGACTGGGGGTACAGAGAGAGAGAGAGACTGGGGGGAGAGAGAGAGAGAGAGACTGGGGGGAGAGAGAGAGAGAGAGACTTGAGGGGAGAGAGAGAGAGAGAGACTGGTGGGAGAGAGTGAGAGAGAGACTGGGGAGAGAGCGAGAGAGACTGGGGGGAGAGAGAGAGAGAGACTGGGGGGGAGAGAGAGAGAGAGACTGGGTGGAGAGAGAGAGAGACTGGGGGAGAGAGAGAGAGAGACTGGGGGAGAGAGAGAGAGAGACTGGGGAGAGAGAGAGAGAAAAACTGGGGGGAGAGAGAGCGAGAGAGACTGGGGGGAGAGAGAGAGAGAGAGACTTGAGGGGAGAGAGAGAGAGAGAGACTGGTGGGAGAGAGAGAGAGAGAGACTGGGGAGAGAGCGAGAGAGACTGGGGGGAGAGATGGAGAGAGACTGGGGGGGAGAGAGAGAGAGAGACTGGGTGGAGAGAGAGAGAGACTGGGGGAGAGAGAGAGAGAGAGACTGGGGAGAGAGAGAGAGACTGGGGGGGGAAGAGAGAGATATTGGGGGAGGGGGAGAGAGAGAGAGAGAGAGACTGGGGGGGAGAGAGAGAGACTGGGGGGGGAGAGATAGACTGGGTGGGGAGAGAGAGACTGGGGGGGAGAAAGAGACTGGGGGGGAGAGAGAGAGAGACTGGGGGGAGAGAGAGAGAGAGACTGGGGGGGGAGAGAGAGAGAGAGAGGCTGGGGGGAGAGCGAGCGAGAGACTGGGGGGAGAGAGAGAGAGACTGGGGGGAGAGAGAGAGAGAGACTGGGGGAGAGAGAGAGAGAGAGACTAGGGGGAGAGAGAGAGAGAGAGATTGGGGGGAGAGAGAGAGAGAGAGACTCGATGGGAGAGAGAGAGAGAGAGACTGGGGGGAGAGAGAGGGAGACTGGGGGGAGAGAGAGAGAGAGAGACTGGGGAGAGAGAGAGAGAGACTGGGGGGAGAGAGAGAGAGAGACTGGGGGGAGAGAGAGAGAGAGACTGGGGGGAGAGAGAGAGAGAGACTGGGGGTGAGAGAGAGAGAGAGACTGGGGGAGAGAGAGAGAGAGACTCGATGGGAGAGAGAGAGAGAGAGAGACTGGGGGGAGAGAGAGGGAGACTGGGGGGAGAGAGAGAGAGACTGGGGAGAGAGAGAGAGAGACTGGGGGGGAGAGAGAGAGAGACTGGGGAGAGAGAGAGAGACTGGGGGGGAGAGAGAGATATTGGGGGAGGGGGAGAGAGAGAGAGAGAGACTGGGGGGAGAGAGAGGGAGACTGGGGGGGAGAGAGAGAGAGAGGGAGAGACTGGGGAGAGAGAGAGAGAGACTGGGGGGAGAGAGAGAGAGAGACTGGGGGGGAGAGAGAGAGAGAGACTGGGTGGAGAGAGAGAGAGACTGGGGGGGGGAGAGAGAGATATTGGGGGAGGGGGAGAGAGAGAGAGAGAGACTGGTGGGAGAGAGAGGGAGACTGGGGGGAGAGAGAGAGAGAGAGACTGGGGAGAGAGAGAGAGACTGGGGGGAGAGAGAGAGAGAGACTGGGGGGAGAGAGAGAGAGACTGGGGGGAAAGAGAGAGACTGGGGGGGGAGAGAGAGAGAGACTGGGGGGAGAGAAAGAGAGACTGGGCGGAGAGAGTGAGAGACTGGGGGGGGAGAGAGAGAGACTGGGTGGAGAGAGAGAGAGAGACTGGGGGGGAGAGAGGGAGAGAGAGACTGGGGGGAGAGAGATAGAGAGAGACTGGGGGGGGAGAGAGAGAGAGAGACTGGGGAGAGAGAGAGAGACTGGGGGGGAGAGAGAGATATTGGGGAGGGGGAGAGAGAGAGAGAGACTGGGGGGAGAGAGAGGGAGACTGGGGGGAGAGAGAGAGAGAGACTGGGGGGAGAGAAAGAGAGATTGGGCGGAGAGAGTGAGAGACTGGGGGGGGAGAGAGAGAGACTGGGTGGAGAGAGAGAGAGAGACTGGGGGGAGAGAGAGGGAGACTGGGGGGAGAGAGAGAGAGAGAGACTGGGGAGAGAGAGAGAGACTGGGGGGAGAGAGAGAGAGAGACTGGGGGGAAAGAGAGAGACTGGGGGGGAGAGAGAGAGAGAGACTGGGGGGAGAGAAAGAGAGACTGGGCGGAGAGAGTGAGAGACTGGGGGGGGAGAGAGAGAGAGAGACTGGGGGGAGAGAGAGAGAGAGAGACTGGGGGGAGAGAGAGAGAGAGACTGGGGGGAGAGAGAGAGAGACTGGGGAGAGAGAGAGTGAGACTGGGGGGAGAGAGAGAGAGAGACTGGGGAGAGAGAGAGAGAAAAACTGGGGGGAGAGAGAGAGAGAGAGACTGGGGGGAGAGAGAGAGAGAGAGACTTGAGTGGAGAGAGAGAGAGAGACTGGTGGGAGAGAGAGAGAGAGAGACTGGGAAGAGAGCGAGAGAGACTGGGGGGAGAGAGAGAGAGAGACTGGCGGGGAGAGAGAGAGAGAGACTGGGTGGAGAGAGAGAGAGACTGGGGGAGAGAGAGAGAGAGACTGGGGAGAGAGAGAGAGACTGGGGGGGGAGAGAGAGATATTGGGGGAGGGGGAGAGAGAGAGAGAGAGACTGGGGGGGGAGAGAGAGAGACTGGGGGGGGGAAGAGATAGACTGGGGGGGAGAGAGAGACTGGGGGGGAGAGATAGACTGGGTGGGGAGAGAGAGACTGGGGGGGGAGAGAGAGACTGGGGGGTACAGAGAGAGAGACTGGGGGGGAGAGAGAGAGAGAGACTCGGGGGGAGAGAGAGAGAGAGACTGGGGGGAGAGCGAGAGAGAGACTGGGGGGAGAGAGAGAGACTGGGGGGAGAGAGAGAGAGAGACTGGGGGGAGAGAGAGAGAGAGAGACTGGGGTGAGAGAGAGAGAGAGAGACTGGGGGGAGAGAGAGAGAGAGACTCGATGGGAGAGAGAGAGAGAGAGAGACTGGGTGGAGAGAGAGGGAGACTGGGGGGAGAGAGAGAGAGAGACTGGGGGGGAGAGAGAGAGAGAGACTGGGTGGAGAGAGAGAGAGACTGGGGGAGAGAGAGAGAGAGACTGGGGAGAGAGAGAGAGACTGGGGTGGGAGAGAGAGATATTGGGGGAGGGGGAGAGAGAGAGAGAGAGACTGGGGGGAGAGAGAGGGAGACTGGGGGGGAGAGAGAGAGAGAGAGCGAGACTGGGGAGAGAGAGAGAGAGACTGGTGGGAGAGAAAGAGAGAGACTGGGGGGGAGAGAGAGAGAGAGACTGGGTGGAGAGAGAGAGAGACTTGGGGAGAGAGAGAGAGACTGGGGAGAGAGAGAGAGACTGGGGGGGGAGAGAGAGATATTGGGGGAGGGGGAGAGAGAGAGAGAGAGACTGGGGGGAGAGAGAGGGAGACTGGGGGGAGAGAGAGAGAGAGAGACTGGGGAGAGAGAGAGAGAGAGAGACTGGGGGGAGAGAGAGAGAGAGACTGGGGGGAAAGAGAGAGAGACTGGGGGGAGAGAGAGCGAGAGAGACTGGGGGGAGAGAGAGAGAGAGAGACTCGATGGGAGAGAGAGAGAGAGAGACTGGGGGGAGAGAGATAGAGAGAGACTGGGGGGAGAGAGAGAGAGAGAGAGACTGGGGAGAGAGAGAGAGACTGGGGGAGAGAGAGAGAGAGAGACTGGGGAGAGAGAGAGAGACTGTGGGGGAGAGAGAGATATTGGGGGGGAGAGAGAGAGAGAGAGACTGGGGGGAGAGAAAGAGAGACTGGGCGGACAGAGTGAGAGACTGGGGGGGGTGAGAGAGAGACTGGGTGGAGAGAGAGAGAGAGACTGGGGGGGAGAGAGAGAGACTGGGGGAGACGGGAGAGAGAGACTGGGGGAGGCGGGAGAGAGAGAGAGAGAGAGAGACTGGGGGAGAGAGAGAGAGACTGGGGGGAGAGAGAGAGAGAGAGACTGGGGGGAGAGAGAGAGAGAGAGACTGGGGGGAGAGAGAGAGAGAGACTGGGGGGAGAGAGAGAGAGACTGGGGAGAGAGAGAGACTGGGGGGAGAGAGAGAGAGAGAGACTGGGGAGAGAGAGAGAGAAAAACTGGGGGGAGAGAGAGAGAGAGAGACTGGGGGGAGAGAGAGAGAGAGAGACTTGAGTGGAGAGAGAGAGAGAGAGACTGGTGGGAGAGAGAGAGAGAGAGACTGGGAAGAGAGCGAGAGCGACAGGGGGGAGAGAGAGAGAGAGATTGGCGGGGGAGAGAGAGAGAGAGACTGGGTGGAGAGAGAGAGAGACTGGGGGAGAGAGAGAGAGAGACTGGGGAGAGAGAGAGAGACTGGGGGGGAGAGAGAGATATTGGGGGAGGGGGAGAGAGAGAGAGAGAGACTGGGGGGGGGAGAGAGAGAAACTGGGGGGGAGAGATAGACTGGGGGGGAGAGAGAGACTGGGGGGGAGAGATAGACTGGGTGGGGAGAGAGAGACTGGGGGGGGAGAGAGAGACTGGGGGGTGCAGAGAGAGAGACTGGGGGGAGAGAGAGAGAGCGACTCGGGGGGGAGGGGAGAGAGAGAGACTGGGGGGAGAGCGAGAGAGAGAGACTGGGGGAGAGAGAGAGAGAGAGAGACTCGATGGGAGAGAGAGAGAGAGACTGGGGGGAGAGAGAGGGAGACTGGGGGGAGAGAGAGAGAGTCTGGGGAGAAAGAGAGAGAGACTGGGGAGAGAGAGAGAGAGACTGGGGGGGAGAGAGAGAGAGACTGGGTGGAGAGAGAGAGAGACTGGGGGAGAGAGAGAGAGAGACTGGGGAGAGAGAGAGAGACTGGGGTGGGAGAGAGAGATATTGGGGGAGGGGGAGAGAGAGAGAGAGAGACTGGGGGGAGAGAGAGGGAGACTGGGGGGAGAGAGAGAGAGAGAGCGAGACTGGGGAGAGAGAGAGAGAGACTGGGGGGAGAGAGAGAGAGAGACTGGGGGGGGAGAGAGAGAGAGAGACTGGGTGGAGAGAGAGAGACTTGGGGAGAGAGAGAGAGAGACTGGGGAGAGAGAGAGAGACTGGGGGGGGAGAGAGAGATATTGGGGGAGGGGGAGAGAGAGAGAGAGAGACTGGGGGAGAGAGAGGGAGACTGGGGGGAGAGAGAGAGAGAGAGACTGGGAGAGAGAGAGAGAGAGACTGGGGGGAGAGAGAGAGAGTGACTGGGGGGAAAGAGAGAGAGACTGGGGGGAGAGAGAGCGAGAGAGACTGGGGGGAGAGAGAGAGAGAGAGACTCGATGGGAGAGAGAGAGAGAGAGACTGGGGGGAGAGAGATGAGAGAGAGACTGGGGGAGAGAGAGAGAGAGACTGTGGAGAGAGAGAGAGACTGGGGGAGAGAGAGAGAGAGACTGGGGAGAGAGAGAGACTGGGGGGAGAGAGAGATATTGGGGGGAGGGGGGAGAGAGAGAGAGAGACTGGGGGGGAGAGAGAGAGAGACTGGGGGGGAGAGAGAAAGACTGGGGGGGAGAGAGAGAGAGAGACTGGGGGGAGAGAGAGGGAGACTGGGGGGAGAGAGAGAGAGAGACTGGGGGGAGAGAAAGAGAGACTGGGCGGAGAGAGTGAGAGACTGGGGGGGAGAGAGAGAGACTGGGTGGAGAGAGAGAGAGAGACTGGGGGGAGAGAGAGGGAGACTGTGGGGAGAGAGAGAGAGAGACTGGGGAGAGAGAGAGAGACTGGGGGGAGAGAGAGAGAGAGACTGGGGGGAGAGAGAGAGACTGGGGGGAGAGAGAGAGAGAGACTGGGGGGAGAGAAGAGAGACTGGGCGGAGAGAGTGAGAGACTGGGGGGGAGAGAGAGAGAGAGACTGGGGGGAGAGAGAGAGAGAGAGACTGGGGGGAGAGAGAGAGAGAGACTGGGGGGAGAGAGAGAGAGACTGGGGGAGAGAGAGAGTGAGACTGGGGGGAGAGAGAGAGAGAGACTGGGGGAGAGAGAGAGAGAAAAACTGGGGGAGAGAGAGAGAGAGAGACTGGGGGGAGAGAGAGAGAGAGAGACTTGAGTGGAGAGAGAGAGAGAGACTGGTGGGAGAGAGAGAGAGAGACTGGGAAGAGAGCGAGAGAGACTGGGGGAGAGAGAGAGAGAGACTGGCGGGAGAGAGAGAGAGACTGGGTGGAGAGAGAGAGAGACTGGGGGAGAGAGAGAGAGAGACTGGGGAGAGAGAGAGAGACTGGGGGGGGAGAGAGAGATATTGGGGGAGGAGAAGAGAGAGAGAGAGAGACTGGGGGGGAGAGAGAGAGACTGGGGGGGGGAAGAGATAGACTGGGGGGGAGAGAGAGACTGGGGGGGAGAGATAGACTGGGTGGGAGAGAGAGACTGGGGGGGGGAGAGAGAGACTGGGGGGTACAGAGAGAGAGACTGGGGGGAGAGAGAGAGAGAGACTCGG
>NW_027252363.1:0-26395 GCF_044704955.1 Pristiophorus japonicus | reverse complement strand
GGGAAGGAGGCTGGGTGGGTGGGGGGGAAGGAGGCTGGGTGGGTGGGAGGGAAGGAGGCTGGGTGGGTGGGGGGGGGCTGGGTGTGAGGGAGGAGGCTGGGTGTGAGGGGGAGGGAGGCTGTGTGTTGGGGGGGAGGGAGGCTGGGAGGGAGGCTGGGTGTGAGGGGGAGGGAGGCTGTGTGTTGGGGGGGAGGGAGGCTGGGTGTGGGGGGGAGGGAGGCTGGGTGTGGGGGGGGAGGGAGGCTGGGTGTGGGGGGGAGGGGAGGCTGGGTGTGTGGGGGAGGGGGCTGGGTGTGTGGGGGAGGGGGCTGGGTGTGGGGGGAGGGGGCTGGGTGTGGGGGGGAGGGGGCTGGGTGTGTGGGGAGGGGGCTGGGTGTGTGGGGGAGGGGGCTGGGTGTGTGGGGGAGGGGGCTGGGTGTGTGGGGGAGGGGGCTGGGTGTGTGGGGGAGGGGGCTGGGTGTGTGGGGGAGGGGGCTGGGTGTGTGGGGGAGGGGGCTGGGTGTGTGGGGGAGGGGGCTGGGTGTGTGGGGGAGGGGGCTGGTTGTGTGGGGGAGGGGGCTGGGTGTGTGGGGGAGGGGGCTGGGTGTGTGGGGGAGGGGGCTGGGTGTGTGGGGGAGGGGGCTGGGTGTGTGGGGGAGGGGGCTGGGTGTGTGGTGGGGGGGGTTTGGTGTGTGGTGGGGCTGCGTCTGTATGGGGGGTGGGAGGCTGGGCGTTGGGGGGGTGGGAGGCTGGGCGTTGGTGGGGTGGGAGGCTGGACGTTGGTGGGGTGGGAGGCTGGACGTTGGTGGGGTGGGAGGCTGGGCGTTGGTGGGGTGGGAGGTTGGGCGTTGGTGGGGTGGGAGGCTGGGCGTTGGTGGGGTGGGAGGCTGGGCGTTGGTGGGGTGGGAGGCTGGGCGTTGGTGGGGTGGGAGGCTGGGCGTTGGTGGGGTGGGAGGCTGGGCGTTGGTGGGGTGGGAGGCTGGGCGTTGGTGGGGTGGGAGGCTGGGCGTTGGTGGGGTGGGAGGCTGGGGTTGGGGTGGCGTGGGAGGCTGGGGGTGGGGTGGGGTGGGAGGCTCGGGGGAGGGGGTTGGAGGCTGGGTGGGGGGGTGGGAGTCAGGGCGTGGGGGGGGTGGGAGTCAGGGCGTGGGGGGGGTGGGAGGCAGGGCGTGGGGGGGGGGTGGGAGGCAGGGCGTGGGGGGGGGTGGGAGGCAGGGCGTGGGGGGGGAGGGAGGCTGGGTGTGGGGCGGGGGGGCTGGGTGTGGGGGGGGGGCGCTGGGTGTGGGGGGGGGGCTGGGTGTGGGCGCTGTGTGTGTGTGTGGGGGGGAGGGAGGCTGGACGTGGGGGGGGGGGGGAGGGAGGCTGGACGTGGGGGGGGAGGGAGGCTGGGTGTGGGGGGGGAGGGAGGCTGGGTGTGGGGGCGTGGGAGGCTGGGTGTGGGGGCGGGGGGCTGGGTGTGGGGCGGGGGGGCTGGGTGTGGGGGCGGGGGGGCTGGGTGTGGGGCGGGGGAGCTGGGTGTGGGGCGGGGGGGCTGGGTGTGGGGGGGGGGCGCTGGGTGTGGGGGGGGGGGCTGGGTGTGGGCGCTGTGTGTGTGTGTGGGGGGGAGGGAGGCTGGACGTGGGGGGGGGGGGGGAGGGAGGCTGGGTGTGTGGGGGAGGGGGCTGGGTGTGGGGGGGAGGGGGCTGGGTGTGTGGGGGAGGGGGCTGGGTGTGTGGGGGAGGGGGCTGGGTGTGTGGGGGAGGGGGCTGGGTGTGTGGGGGAGGGGGCTGGGTGTGTGGGGGAGGGGGCTGGGTGTGTGGGGGAGGGGGCTGGGTGTGTGGGGGAGGGGGCTGGGTGTGTGGGGGAGGGGGCTGGGTGTGTGGGGGAGGGGGCTGGTTGTGTGGGGGAGGGGGCTGGGTGTGTGGGGGAGGGGGCTGGGTGTGTGGGGGAGGGGGCTGGGTGTGTGGGGGAGGGGGCTGGGTGTGTGGTGGGGGGGGGTTTGGTGTGTGGTGGGGCTGCGTCTGTATGGGGGGGTGGGAGGCTGGGCGTTGGGGGGGTGGGAGGCTGGGCGTTGGTGGGGTGGGAGGCTGGACGTTGGTGGGGTGGGAGGCTGGACGTTGGTGGGGTGGGAGGCTGGACGTTGGTGGGGGAGGGAGGCTGGGTGTGGGGGGGGAGGGAGGCTGGGTGTGGGGGCGTGGGAGGCTGGGTGTGGGGGCGGGGGGCTGGGTGTGGGGGGGGGGGCTGGGTGTGGGCGCTGTGTGTGTGTGTGGGGGGGAGGGAGGCTGGACGTGGGGGGGGGGGGGGAGGGAGGCTGGACGTGGGGGGGGAGGGAGGCTGGACGTGGGGGGGGAGGGAGGCTGGGTGTGGGGGGGAGGGAGGCTGGGTGTGGGGGGGGAGGGAGGCTGGGTGTGGGGGGGGAGGGAGGCTGGGTGTGGGGGGGGGAGGGAGGCTGCGTGTGTGGGGGGGGAGGGTGGCTGGGTGTGGGGGGGGAGGGTGGCTGGGTGTGGGGGGGGGGAGGGAGACTGGGTGTGGGGGGGAGGGAGACTGGGTGTGGGGGGGGGAGGGAGACTGGGTGTGGGGGGGGGGGAGGCTGGGTGTGGGGGGGAGGGGGGCTGGGTGTGTTGTGGGAGCGGGGCTGGGTGTGGGAGGGGGGGCTGGGTGTGTGGGAGGGGGGCTGGGTGTGTGGGGGGGGCTGGGTGTGTGGGGGGGGCTGGGTGTGTGGGGGAGGGGGCTGGGTGTGTGGGGGAGGGGGCTGGGTGTGAGGGGGAGGGAGGCTGTGTGTTGGGGGGGAGGGAGGCTGGGTGTGGGGGGGAGGGAGGCTGGGTGGGGGGGAGGGAGGCTGGGTGGGTGGGGGGAGAGAGGCTGGTTGGGTGGGGGGAGAGAGGCTGGTTGGGTCGGGGGAGAGAGGCTGGGTGGGTGGGGGGAGGGAGGCTGGGTGGGTGGGGGGGAAGGAGGCTGGGTGGGTGGGGGGGAAGGAGGCTGGGTGGGTGGGGGGGAAGGAGGCTGGGTGGGTGGGGGGGAAGGAGGCTGGGTGGGTGGGGGGGAAGGAGGCTGGGTGGGTGGGGGGGGAAGGAGGCTGGGTGGGTGGGAGGGAAGGAGGCTGGGTGGGTGGGGGGGGGCTGGGTGTGAGGGAGGGAGGCTGGGTGTGAGGGGGAGGGAGGCTGTGTGTTGGGGGGGAGGGAGGCTGGGAGGGAGGCTGGGTGTGAGGGGGAGGGAGGCTGTGTGTTGGGGGGGAGGGAGGCTGGGTGTGGGGGGGAGGGAGGCTGGGTGTGGGGGGGAGGGAGGCTGGGTGTGTGGGGGAGGGGGCTGTGTGTGTGGGGGAGGGGGCTGGGTGTGGGGGGGAGGGGGCTGGGTGTGTGGGGGAGGGGGCTGGGTGTGTGGGGGAGGGGGCTGGGTGTGTGGGGGAGGGGGCTGGGTGTGTGGGGGAGGGGGCTGGGTGTGTGGGGGAGGGGGCTGGGTGTGTGGGGGAGGGGGCTGGGTGTGTGGGGGAGGGGGCTGGGTGTGTGGGGGAGGGGGCTGGGTGTGTGGGGGAGGGGGCTGGGTGTGTGGGGGAGGGGGCTGGGTGTGTGGGGGAGGGGGCTGGTTGTGTGGGGGAGGGGGCTGGGTGTGTGGGGGAGGGGGCTGGGTGTGTGGGGGAGGGGGCTGGGTGTGTGGGGGAGGGGGCTGGGTGTGTGGTGGGGGGGGGTTTGGTGTGTGGTGGGGCTGCGTCTGTATGGGGGGTGGGAGGCTGGGCGTTGGTGGGGTGGGAGGCTGGGCGTTGGTGGGGTGGGAGGCTGGACGTTGGTGGGGTGGGAGGCTGGACGTTGGTGGGGTGGGAGGCTGGGCGTTGGTGGGGTGGGAGGCTGGGCGTTGGTGGGGTGGGAGGCTGGGCGTTGGTGGGGTGGGAGGCTGGGCGTTGGTGGGGTGGGAGGCTGGGCGTTGGTGGGGTGGGAGGCTGGGCGTTGGTGGGGTGGGAGGCTGGGCGTTGGTGGGGTGGGAGGCTGGGGTTGGGGTGGCGTGGGAGGCTGGGGGTGGGGTGGGGTGGGAGGCTCGGGGGAGGGGGTTGGAGGCTGGGTGGGGGGGTGGGAGTCAGGGCGTGGGGGGGGTGGGAGTCAGGGCGTGGGGGGGGTGGGAGGCAGGGCGTGGGGGGGGTGGGAGGCAGGGCGTGGGGGGGGGGTGGGAGGCAGGGCGTGGGGGGGGGTGGGAGGCAGGGCGTGGGGGTGGGTGGGAGGCAGGGCGTGGGGGAGGGGTGGGAGGCAGGGCGTGGGGGGGGTGGGAGGCAGGGCGTGGGGGGGGGGGCTGGGTGTGTGGGGGAGGGGGCTGGGCGTGTGGGGGAGAGGGCTGGGTGTGTGGGGGCGGGCTGGGTGTGTGGGGGGGGAGGGAGGTGTGTGTGGGTGAGGGAGGGAGGTGTGTGTGGTGGAGGGAGGGAGGTGTGTGTGGGGGAGGGAGGGAGGTGTGTGTGGGGGAGGGAGGGAGGTGTGTGTGGGGGGGGGAGGGAGGGAGGTGTGTGTGGGGGGGGGAGGGAGGGAGGTGTGTGTGGGGGGGGGAGGGAGGGAGGTGTGTGTGGGGCTGGGTGTGTGGGGGGTGGGCTGGGTGTGTGGGGGGTGGGCTGGGTGTGTGGGGGGTGGGCTGGGTGTGTGGGGGGTGGGCTGGGTGTGTGGGGGGTGGGCTGGGTGTGTGGGGGGTGGGCTGGGTGTGTGGGGGGTGGGCTGGGTGTGGGGGCGTTGGGCTGCTGGGTGTGTGGGGGCGTTGGGCTGCTGGGTGTGGGGGCGTTGGGCTGCTGGGTGTGGGGGCTTTGGGCTGCTGGGTGTGGGGGCGTTGGGCTGCTGGGTGTGGGGGCGTTGGGCTGCTGGGTGTGGGGGCGTTGGGCTGCTGGGTGTGGGGGCGTTGGGCTGCTGGGTGTGGGGGCGTTGGGCTGCTGGGTGTGGGGGCGTTGGGCTGCTGGGTGTGGGGGCGTTGGGCTGCTGGGTGTGGGGGCGTTGGGCTGCTGGGTGTGGGGGCGTTGGGCTGCTGGGTGTGGGGGCGTTGGGCTGCTGGGTGTGGGGGCGTTGGGCTGCTGGGTGTGGGGGCGTTGGGCTGCTGGGTGTGGGGGCGTTGGGCTGCTGGGTGTGGGGGCGTTGGGCTGCTGGGTGTGGGGGCGTTGGGCTGCTGGGTGTGGGGGCGTTGGGCTGCTGGGTGTGGGGGCGTTGGGCTGCTGGGTGTGGGGGCGTTGGGCTGCTGGGTGTGGGGGCGTTGGGCTGCTGGGTGTGGGGGCGTTGGGCTGCTGGGTGTGGGGGCGTTGGGCTGCTGGGTGTGGGGGCGTTGGGCTGCTGGGTGTGGGGGCGTTGGGCTGCTGGGTGTGGGGGCGTTGGGCTGCTGGGTGTGGGGGCGTTGGGCTGCTGGGTGTGGGGGCGTTGGGCTGCTGGGTGTGGGGGCGTTGGGCTGCTGGGTGTGGGGGCGTTGGGCTGCTGGGTGTGGGGGCGTTGGGCTGCTGGGTGTGGGGGCGTTGGGCTGCTGGGTGTGGGGGCGTTGGGCTGCTGGGTGTGGGGGCGTTGGGCTGCTGGGTGTGGGGGCGTTGGGCTGCTGGGTGTGGGGGCGTTGGGCTGCTGGGTCTGGGGGCGTTGGGCTGCTGGGTGCGGGGGAGGCTGGGTGTGGGGGCGTGGGAGGCTGGGTGTGGGAGGCTGGGTGTGGGGGCGTGGGAGGCTGGGTGTGGGGGCGTGGGAGGCTGGGTGTGGGGTCGTGGGAGGCTGGGTGTGGGGGCGTGGGAGGCTGGGTGTGGGGGCGTGGGAGGCTGGGTGTGGGGGCGTGGGAGGCTGGGTGTGGGGGCGGGGGGGCTGGGTGTGGGGCGGGGGTGCTGGGTGTGGGGCGGGGGTGCTGGGTGTGGGGCGGGGGGGCTGGATGTGGGGCGGGGGGGCTGGGTGTGGGGCGGGGGGGCTGGGTGTGGGGCGGGGGGGGCTGGGTGTGGGGGGGGGGCTGGGTGTGGGGGGGGGGGGCTGGGTGTGGGGGGGGGGCTGGGTGTGGGCGCTGTGTGTGTGTGTGGGGGGGAGGGAGGCTGGACGTGGGGGGGGGGAGGGAGGCTGGACGTGGGGGGGGAGGGAGGCTGGACGTGGGGGGGGAGGGAGGCTGGGTGTGGGGGGGGGAGGGAGGCTGGGTGTGGGGGGGGGGGGAGGGAGGCTGCGTGTGTGGGGGGGAGGGTGGCTGGGTGTGGGGGGGGGGAGGGAGACTGGGTGTGGGGGGGAGGGAGACTGGGTGTGGGGGGGAGGGAGAGTGGGTGTGGGGGGGGGAGGGAGACTGGGTGTGGGGGGGGGGGGAGGCTGGGTGTGGGGGGGAGGGGGGCTGGGTGTGTTGTGGGAGCGGGGCTGGGTGTGGGAGGGGGGGCTGGGTGTGTGGGAGGGGGGCTGGGTGTGTGGGAGGGGGGCTGGGTGTGTGGGGGGGGGCTGGGTGTGTGGGGGGGGCTGGGTGTGTGGGGGAGGGGGCTGGGTGTGTGGGGGAGGGGGCTGGGTGTGAGGGGGAGGGAGGCTGTGTGTTGGGGGGGAGGGAGGCTGGGTGTGGGGGGGAGGGAGGCTGGGTGGGGGGGAGGGAGGCTGGGTGGGTGGGGGGAGAGAGGCTGGTTGGGTGGGGGGAGAGAGGCTGGGTGGGTGGGGGGAGAGAGGCTGGGTGGGTGGGGGGGAAGGAGGCTGGGTGGGTGGGGGGGAAGGAGGCTGGGTGGGTGGGGGGGAAGGAGGCTGGGTGGGTGGGGGGGAAGGAGGCTGGGTGGGTGGGGGGGAAGGAGGCTGGGTGGGTGGGGGGGAAGGAGGCTGGGTGGGTGGGGGGGAAGGAGGCTGGGTGGGTGGGGGGGAAGGAGGCTGGGTGGGTGGGGGGGGGCTGGGTGTGAGGGAGGGAGGCTGGGTGTGAGGGGGAGGGAGGCTGTGTGTTGGGGGGGAGGGAGGCTGGGAGGGAGGCTGGGTGTGAGGGGGAGGGAGGCTGTGTGTTGGGGGGGAGGGAGGCTGGGTGTGGGGGGGAGGGAGGCTGGGTGTGGGGGGGAGGGAGGCTGGGTGTGGAGGGGAGGGAGGCTGGGTGTGGGGGGGAGGGAGGCTGGGTGTGGTGGGGAGGGAGGCTGGGTGTGGGGGGGAGGGAGGCTGGGTGTGGGGGGGAGGGAGGCTGGGTGTGGGGGGGAGGGAGGCTGGGTGGGGGGGAGGGAGGCTGGGTAGGGGGGAGGGAGGCTGGGTGGGGGGGGGGAGAGAGGCTGGGTGGGTGGGGGGGAAGGAGGCTGGGTGTGTGGGGGGGAAGGAGGCTGGGTGGGTGGGGGGGAAGGAGGCTGGGTGGGTGGGGGGGAAGGAGGCTGGGTGGGTGGGGGGGAAGGAGGCTGGGTGGGTGGGGGGGAAGGAGGCTGGGTGGGTGGGGGGGAAGGAGGCTGGGTGGGTGGGGGGGGAAGGAGGCTGGGTGGGTGGGGGGGAAGGAGGCTGGGTGGGTGGGGGGGAAGGAGGCTGGGTGGGTGGGGGGGGAAGGAGGCTGGGTGGGTGGGGGGGAAGGAGGCTGGGTGGGTGGGGGGGAAGGAGGCTGGGTGCGTGGGGGTGAAGGAGGCTGGGTGGGTGGGGGGGAAGGAGGCTGGGTGGGTGGGGGGGAAGGAGGCTGGGTGGGTGGGGGGGAGGGAGGCTGGGTGGGTGGGGGGGAAGGAGGCTGGGTGGGTGGGGGGGAAGGAGGCTGGGTGGGTGGGGGGGAGGGAGGCTGGGTGGGTGGGGGGGAGGGAGGCTGGGTGGGTGGGGGGGAGGTAGGCTGGGTGGGTGGGGGGTAGGGAGGCTGGGTGGGTGGGGGGGAGGGAGGCTGGGTGGGTGGGGGGGATGGAGGCTGGGTGGGGGGAGGGAGGCTGTGGGGGGAGGGAGGCTGGGTGGGTGTGGGGAGGGAGGCTGCTTGTGGGGGGGGGGACGGAGGCTGGGCGTGGGGGGGAAGGGAGGCTGGGCGTGGGGGGGGGCTGGGCGTGGGGGGGGGCTGGGTGTGGGGGGGGGGCTGGGTGTGGGGGGGGCTGGATGGGTGTGGTGGGGGCGGGAGAGCTGGGTGTGTGTGTGTGTGTGTGTTGGGGGGGTTGAGTGTGTTGGGGGGTTGAGTGTGTTGGGGGGGCTGGGTGTGTTGTGGGAGGGGGGCTGGGTGTGTGTGGGGAAGGGGCTGGATGTGGGGGGGAGGGGCTGGATGTGGGGGGGAGGGGCTGGACGTGTGGGGGAGGGGCTGGACGTGTGGTGGAGGGGCTGGACGTGTGGGGGAGGGGCTGGACGTGTGGGGAAGGGCTGGACGTGGGGGGGAGGGGCTGGACGTGGGGGGGAGGGGCTGGACGTGGGGGGGAGGGGCTGGGCGTGGGGGGAGGGGCTGGGTTGGGGGGGGAGGGACTGGATGTGCGGGGGAGGGACTGGATGTGTGGGAGAGGGGCTGGATGTGTGGGTGAGGGGCTGGATGTGTGGGTGAGGGGCTGGATGTGTGGGGCTGGATGTGTGGGGGAGGGGCTGGATGTGTGGGGGAGGGGCTGGATGTGTGGGGCTGGGTGAGTGGGGGGTGGGCTGGGTGTGGGGGTGTTGGGCTGCTGGGTGTGGGGGCGTTGGGCTGCTGGGTGTGGGGGCGTTGGGCTGCTGGGTGTGGGGGCGTTGGGCTGCTGGGTGTGGGGGCGTTGGGCTGCTGGGTGTGGGGGCGTTGGGCTGCTGGGTGTGGGGGCGTTGGGCTGCTGGGTGTGGGGGCGTTGGGCTGCTGGGTGTGGGGGCGTTGGGCTGCTGGGTGTGGGGGCGTTGGGCTGCTGGGTGTGGGGGCGTTGGGCTGCTGGGTGTGGGGGCGTTGGGCTGCTGGGTGTGGGGGCGTTGGGCTGCTGGGTGTGGGGGCGTTGGGCTGCTGGGTGTGGGGGCGTTGGGCTGCTGGGTGTGGGGGAGGCTGGGTGTGGGGGAGGCTGGGTGTGGGGGCGTGGGAGGCTGGGTGTGGGGGTGTGGGAGGCTGGGTATGGGGGCGTGGGAGGCTGGGTGTCGGGGCGTGGGAGGCTCGGTGTGGGGCCGTGGGAGGCTGGGTGTGGGGGCGTGGGAGGCTGGGTGTGGGGGCGTGGGGGCGTGGGAGGCTGGGTGTGGGGGCGTGGGAGGCTGGGTATGGGGGCGTGGGAGGCTGGGTGTCGGGGCGTGGGAGGCTCGGTGTGGGGCCGTGGGAGGCTGGGTGTGGGGGCGTGGGAGGCTGGGTGTGGGGGCGTGGGAGGCTGGGTGTGGGGGCGGGGGAGGCTGGGTGTGGGGGCGGGGGGGCTGGATGTGGGGGGGGCTGGGTGTGGGGGGGGGGGCTGGGTGTGGGGGGGGGGGCTGGGTGTGGGCGCTGTGTGTGTGTGTGGGGGGGAGGGAGGCTGGATGTGGGGGGGGGAGGGAGGTTGGGTGTGGGGGGGGAGGGAGGTTGGGTGTGGGGCGGGGGGAGGGAGGTTGGGTGTGGGGGGGGGAGGGAGGTTGGGTGTGGGGGGGGGGAGGGAGGTTGGGTTGGGGGGGGGAGGGAGGCTGGGTGTGGGGGGGGGGAGGGAGGCTGGGTGTGGGGGGGGGGAGGGAGGCTGGGTGTTGGGGGGGGGGAGGGAGGCTGGGTGTGGGAGGGGGAGGGAGGCTGGGTGTGGGGGGGGGAGGGAGGCTGGGTGTGTGGGGGGGGGGGAAGGAGGCTGGGTGTGGCGGGGGGGGAGGGAGGCTGGGTGTGGGGAGGGGGAGGGAGGCTGGGTGTGGAGTGGGGGGAGGCTGGGGGCTGGCTGGGTGTGGGGGGAGCTGAGTGTGTGGGGGGGGAGCTGGGTGTGTGTGGGGGGGGAGCTGGGTGTGTGTGTGTGTGTGTGTGTGTGTGTGTTGGGGGGGGCTGGGTGCGTGGGGGAGGGGGGCTGTGTGTGTTGTGGGAGGGGGGCTGGGTGTGTGGGAGGGGGGCTGGGTGTGTGGGGGGGGCTGCTGGGTGTGTGGGGGAGGGGGCTGGGTGTGTGGGGGAGGGGGCTGGGTTTGTGGGGAAGAGGCTGGGTGTGTGGGGGAGGGGGCTGGGTGTGGGGGCGTTGGGCTGCTGGGTGTGTGGGGGCGTTGGGCTGCTGGGTGTGGGGGCGTTGGGCTGCTGGGTGTGGGGGTTTTGGGCTGCTGGGTGTGGGGGCGTTGGGCTGCTGGGTGTGGGGGCGTTGGGCTGCTGGGTGTGGGGGCGTTGGGCTGCTGGGTGTGGGGGCGTTGGGCTGCTGGGTGTGGGGGCGTTGGGCTGCTGGGTGTGGGGGCGTTGGGCTGCTGGGTGTGGGGGCGTTGGGCTGCTGGGTGTGGGGGCGTTGGGCTGCTGGGTGTGGGGGCGTTGGGCTGCTGGGTGTGGGGGCGTTGGGCTGCTGGGTGTGGGGGCGTTGGGCTGCTGGGTGTGGGGGCGTTGGGCTGCTGGGTGTGGGGGCGTTGGGCTGCTGGGTGTGGGGGCGTTGGGCTGCTGGGTGTGGGGGCGTTGGGCTGCTGGGTGTGGGGGCGTTGGGCTGCTGGGTGTGGGGGCGTTGGGCTGCTGGGTGTGGGGGCGTTGGGCTGCTGGGTGTGGGGGCGTTGGGCTGCTGGGTGTGGGGGCGTTGGGCTGCTGGGTGTGGGGGCGTTGGGCTGCTGGGTGTGGGGGCGTTGGGCTGCTGGGTGTGGGGGCATTGGGCTGCTGGGTGTGGGGGCGTTGGGCTGCTGGGTGTAGGGGGCGTTGGGCTGCTGGGTCTGGGGGCGTTGGGCTGCTGGGTGCGGGGGAGGCTGGGTGTGGGGGCGTGGGAGGCTGGGTGTGGGAGGCTGGGTGTGGGGGCGTGGGAGGCTGGGTGTGGGGGCGTGGGAGGCTGGGTGTGGGGGCGTGGGAGGCTGGGTGTGGGGGCGTGGGAGGCTGGGTGTGGGGGCGTGGGAGGCTGGGTGTGGGGGCGGGGGGGCTGGGTGTGGGGCGGGGGTGCTGGGTGTGGGGCGGGGGTGCTGGGTGTGGGGCGGGGGGGCTGGATGTGGGGCGGGGGGGCTGGGTGTGGGGCGGGGGGGGCTGGGTGTGGGGGGGGGCTGGGTGTGGGGGGGGGGGCTGGGTGTGGGGGGGGGGCTGGGTGTGGGCGCTGTGTGTGTGTGTGGGGGGGAGGGAGGCTGGACGTGGGGGGGGGGAGGGAGGCTGGACGTGGGGGGGGAGGGAGGCTGGACGTGGGGGGGGAGGGAGGCTGGGTGTGGGGGGGGGAGGGAGGCTGGGTGTGGGGGGGGGGGAGGGAGGCTGCGTGTGTGGGGGGGGAGGGTGGCTGGGTGTGGGGGGGGGGAGGGAGACTGGGTGTGGGGGGGAGGGAGACTGGGTGTGGGGGGGAGGGAGAGTGGGTGTGGGGGGGGGAGGGAGACTGGGTGTGGGGGGGGGGGAGGCTGGGTGTGGGGGGGAGGGGGGCTGGGTGTGTTGTGGGAGCGGGGCTGGGTGTGGGAGGGGGGGCTGGGTGTGTGGGAGGGGGGCTGGGTGTGTGGGAGGGGGGCTGGGTGTGTGGGGGGGGGGGCTGGGTGTGTGGGGGGGGCTGGGTGTGTGGGGGAGGGGGCTGGGTGTGTGGGGGAGGGGGCTGGGTGTGAGGGGGAGGGAGGCTGTGTGTTGGGGGGGAGGGAGGCTGTGTGTGGGGGGGAGGGAGGCTGGGTGGGGGGGAGGGAGGCTGGGTGGGTGGGGGGAGAGAGGCTGGTTGGGTGGGGGGAGAGAGGCTGGGTGGGTGGGGGGAGAGAGGCTGGGTGGGTGGGGGGAAGGAGGCTGGGTGGGTGGGGGGGAAGGAGGCTGGGTGGGTGGGGGGAAGGAGGCTGGGTGGGTGGGGGGGAAGGAGGCTGGGTGGGTGGGGGGGAAGGAGGCTGGGTGGGTGGGGGGGAAGGAGGCTGGGTGGGTGGGGGGGAAGGAGGCTGGGTGGGTGGGGGGGAAGGAGGCTGGGTGGGTGGGGGGGAGGGAGGCTGTGTGTTGGGGGGGAGGGAGGCTGTGTGTTGGGGGGGAGGGAGGCTGGGTGTGAGGGGGAGGGAGGCTGGGTGTGAGGGGGAGGGAGGCTGGGGTGTGAGGGGGAGGGAGGCTGGGTGTGGGGGGGAGGGAGGCTGGGTGTGGGGGGGGGAGGGAGGCTGGGTGTGTGGGGGGGGGGGAAGGAGGCTGGGTGTGGCGGGGGGGGAGGGAGGCTGGGTGTGGGGGGGGGGAGGGAGGCTGGGTGTGGAGTGGGGGGAGGCTGGGGGCTGGCTGGGTGTGGGGGAGCTGAGTGTGTGGGGGGGGAGCTGGGTGTGTGTGGGGGGGGAGCTGGGTGTGTGTGTGTGTGTGTGTGTGTGTGTTGGGGGGGGCTGGGTGCGTGGGGGAGGGGGGCTGTGTGTGTTGTGGGAGGGGGGCTGGGTGTGTGGGAGGGGGGCTGGGTGTGTGGGGGGGGCTGCTGGGTGTGTGGGGGAGGGGGCTGGGTGTGTGGGGGAGGGGGCTGGGTTTGTGGGGAAGAGGCTGGGTGTGTGGGGGAGGGGGCTGGGTGTGGGGGCGTTGGGCTGCTGGGTGTGTGGGGGCGTTGGGCTGCTGGGTGTGGGGGTTTTGGGCTGCTGGGTGTGGGGGCGTTGGGCTGCTGGGTGTGGGGGCGTTGGGCTGCTGGGTGTGGGGGCGTTGGGCTGCTGGGTGTGGGGGCGTTGGGCTGCTGGGTGTGGGGGCGTTGGGCTGCTGGGTGTGGGGGCGTTGGGCTGCTGGGTGTGGGGGCGTTGGGCTGCTGGGTGTGGGGGCGTTGGGCTGCTGGGTGTGGGGGCGTTGGGCTGCTGGGTGTGGGGGCGTTGGGCTGCTGGGTGTGGGGGCGTTGGGCTGCTGGGTGTGGGGGCGTTGGGCTGCTGGGTGTGGGGGCGTTGGGCTGCTGGGTGTGGGGGCGTTGGGCTGCTGGGTGTGGGGGCGTTGGGCTGCTGGGTGTGGGGGCGTTGGGCTGCTGGGTGTGGGGGCGTTGGGCTGCTGGGTGTGGGGGCGTTGGGCTGCTGGGTGTGGGGGCGTTGGGCTGCTGGGTGTGGGGGCGTTGGGCTGCTGGGTGTGGGGGCGTTGGGCTGCTGGGTGTGGGGGCGTTGGGCTGCTGGGTGTGGGGGCGTTGGGCTGCTGGGTGTGGGGGCGTTGGGCTGCTGGGTCTGGGGGCGTTGGGCTGCTGGGTGCGGGGGAGGCTGGGTGTGGGGGTGTGGGAGGCTGGGTGTGGGAGGCTGGGTGTGGGGGCGTGGGAGGCTGGGTGTGGGGGCGTGGGAGGCTGGGTGTGGGGGCGTGGGAGGCTGGGTGTGGGGGCGTGGGAGGCTGGGTGTGGGGGCGTGGGAGGCTGGGTGTGGGGGCGTGGGAGGCTGGGTGTGGGGGCGGGGGGGCTGGGTGTGGGGCGGGGGTGCTGGGTGTGGGGCGGGGGTGCTGGGTGTGGTGCGGGGGGGCTGGATGTGGGGCGGGGGGGCTGGGTGTGGGGCGGGGGGGGCTGGGTGTGGGGGGGGGGCTGGGTGTGGGGGGGGGGGGCTGGGTGTGGGGGGGGGGCTGGGTGTGGGCGCTGTGTGTGTGTGTGGGGGGGAGGGAGGCTGGACGTGGGGGGGGGGGAGGGAGGCTGGACGTGGGGGGGGAGGGAGGCTGGACGTGGGGGGGGGAGGGAGGCTGGGTGTGGGGGGGGGAGGGAGGCTGGGTGTGGGGGGGGGGGAGGGAGGCTGCGTGTGTGGGGGGGGAGGGTGGCTGGGTGTGGGGGGGGGGAGGGAGACTGGGTGTGGGGGGGAGGGAGACTGGGTGTGGGGGGGAGGGAGAGTGGGTGTGGGGGGGGGAGGGAGACTGGGTGTGGGGGGGGGGGGAGGCTGGGTGTGGGGGGGAGGGGGGCTGGGTGTGTTGTGGGAGCGGGGCTGGGTGTGGGAGGGGGGGCTGGGTGTGTGGGAGGGGGGCTGGGTGTGTGGGAGGGGGGCTGGGTGTGTGGGGGGGGGGCTGGGTGTGTGGGGGGGGCTGGGTGTGTGGGGGAGGGGGCTGGGTGTGTGGGGGAGGGGGCTGGGTGTGTGGGGGAGGGGGCTGGGTGTGAGGGGGAGGGAGGCTGTGTGTTGGGGGGGAGGGAGGCTGTGTGTGGGGGGGAGGGAGGCTGGGTGGGGGGGAGGGAGGCTGGGTGGGTGGGGGGAGAGAGGCTGGTTGGGTGGGGGGAGAGAGGCTGGGTGGGTGGGGGGAGAGAGGCTGGGTGGGTGGGGGGAAGGAGGCTGGGTGGGTGGGGGGGAAGGAGGCTGGGTGGGTGGGGGGGAAGGAGGCTGGGTGGGTGGGGGGGAAGGAGGCTGGGTGGGTGGGGGGGAAGGAGGCTGGGTGGGTGGGGGGGAAGGAGGCTGGGTGGGTGGGGGGGAAGGAGGCTGGGTGGGTGGGGGGGGAAGGAGGCTGGGTGGGTGGGGGGGGCTGGGTGTGAGGGAGGGAGGCTGGGTGTGAGGGGGAGGGAGGCTGTGTGTTGGGGGGGAGGGAGGCTGGGAGGGAGGCTGGGTGTGAGGGGGAGGGAGGCTGGGTGTGAGGGGGAGGGAGGCTGGGTGTGGGGGGGAGGGAGGCTGGGTGTGGGGGGGAGGGAGGCTGGGTGTGGGGGTGAGGGAGGCTGGGTGTGGAGGGGAGGGAGGCTGGGTGTGGGGGGGAGGGAGGCTGGGTGTGGGGGGGAGGGAGGCTGGGTGTGGGGGGGAGGGAGGCTGGGTGTGGGGGGGAGGGAGGCTGGGTGTGGGGGGGAGGGAGGCTGGGTGGGGGGGAGGGAGGCTGGGTAGGGGGGAGGGAGGCTGGGTGGGGGGGGGGAGAGAGGCTGGGTGGGTGGGGGGGAAGGAGGCTGGGTGTGTGGGGGGGAAGGAGGCTGGGTGGGTGGGGGGGAAGGAGGCTGGGTGGGTGGGGGGGAAGGAGGCTGGGTGGGGGGGAAGGAGGCTGGGTGGGTGGGTGGGAAGGAGGCTGGGTGGGTGGGGGGGGAAGGAGGCTGGGTGGGTGGGGGGGAAGGAGGCTGGGTGGGTGGGGGGGAAGGAGGCTGGGTGGGTGGTGGGGAAGGAGGCTGGGTGGGTGGGGGGGAAGGAGGCTGGGTGGGTGGGGGGGAAGGAGGCTGGGTGCGTGGGGGTGAAGGAGGCTGGGTGGGTGGGGGGGAAGGAGGCTGGGTGGGTGGGGGGGAAGGAGGCTGGGTGGGTGGGGGGGAGGGAGGCTGGGTGGGTGGGGGGGAAGGAGGCTGGGTGGGTGGGGGGGAAGGAGGCTGGGTGGGTGGGGGGGAGGGAGGCTGGGTGGGTGGGGGGGAGGGAGGCTGGGTGGGTGGGGGGGAGGTAGGCTGGGTGGGTGGGGGGTAGGGAGGCTGGGTGGGTGGGGGGGAGGGAGGGAGGCTGGGTGGGTGGGGGGATGGAGGCTGGGTGGGGGAGGGAGGCTGTGGGGGGAGGGAGGCTGGGTGGGTGTGGGGAGGGAGGCTGCTTGTGGGGGGGGGGGACGGAGGCTGGATGTGGGGGGGAAGGGAGGCTGGGCGTGGGGGGGGCTGGGCGTGGGGGGGGGCTGGGTGTGGGGGGGGGCTGGGTGTGGGGGGGCTGGATGGGTGTGGTGGGGGCGGGAGAGCTGGGTGTGTGTGTGTGTGTGTTGGGGGGGTTGAGTGTGTTGGGGGGTTGAGTGTGTTGGGGGGGCTGGGTGTGTTGTGGGAGGGGGGCTGGGTGTGTGTGGGGAAGGGCTGGATGTGGGGGAGAGGGGCTGGACGTGGGGGGGAGGGGCTGGATGTGGGGGGGAGGGGCTGGACGTGTGGGGGAGGGGCTGGACGTGTGGGGGAGGGGCTGGACTTGTGGGGGAGGGGCTGGACGTGTGGGGAAGGGCTGGACGTGGGGGGGAGGGGCTGGACGTGGGGGGGAGGGGCTGGACGTCGGGGGGAGGGGCTGGGCGTGGGGGGAGGGGCTGGGTTGGGGGGGGGAGGGACTGGATGTGTGGGGGAGGGACTGGATGTGTGGGAGAGGGGCTGGATGTGTGGGTGAGGGGCTGGATGTGTGGGTGAGGGGCTGGATGTGTGGGGCTGGATGTGTGGGGGAGGGGCTGGATGTGTGGGGGAGGGGCTGGATGTGTGGGGCTGGGTGAGTGGGGGGTGGGCTGGGTGTGGGGGTGTTGGGCTGCTGGGTGTGGGGGCGTTGGGCTGCTGGGTGTGGGGGCGTTGGGCTGCTGGGTGTGGGGGCGTTGGGCTGCTGGGTGTGGGGGCGTTGGGCTGCTGGGTGTGGGGGCGTTGGGCTGCTGGGTGTGGGGGCGTTGGGCTGCTGGGTGTGGGGGCGTTGGGCTGCTGGGTGTGGGGGCGTTGGGCTGCTGGGTGTGGGGGCGTTGGGCTGCTGGGTGTGGGGGCATTGGGCTGCTGGGTGTGGGGGAGGCTGGGTGTGGGGGAGGCTGGGTGTGGGGGCGTGGGAGGCTGGGTGTGGGGGCGTGGGAGGCTGGGTGTCGGGGCGTGGGAGGCTCGGTGTGGGGCCGTGGGAGGCTGGGTGTGGGGGCGTGGGAGGCTGGGTGTGGTGGCGTGGGAGGCTGGGTGTGGGAGCGTGGGAGGCTGGGTATGGGGGCGTGGGAGGCTGGGTGTCGGGGCGTGGGAGGCTCGGTGTGGGGCCGTGGGAGGCTGGGTGTGGGGGCGTGGGAGGCTGGGTGTGGGGGCGTGGGAGGCTGGGTGTGGGGGCGGGGGGGCTGGGTGTGGGGGGGGCTGGGTGTGGGGGGGGGGGCTGGGTGTGGGGGGGGGGCTGGGTGTGGGCGCTGTGTGTGTGTGTGGGGGGGAGGGAGGCTGGATGTGGGGGGGGGAGGGAGGTTGGGTGTGGGGGGGGAGGGAGGTTGGGTGTGGGGCGGGGGGAGGGAGGTTGGGTGTGGGGGGGGGAGGGAGGTTGGGTGTGGGGGGGGGGAGGGAGGTTGGGTTGGGGGGGGGAGGGAGGCTGGGTGTGGGGGGGGGGAGGGAGGCTGGGTGTGGGGGGGGGGAGGGAGGCTGGGTGTTGGGGGGGGGGAGGGAGGCTGGGTGTGGGAGGGGGAGGGAGGCTGGGTGTGGGGGGGGGAGGGAGGCTGGGTGTGTGGGGGGGGGGAAGGAGGCTGGGTGTGGCGGGGGGGGAGGGAGGCTGGGTGTGGGGGGGGGGAGGGAGGCTGGGTGTGGAGTGGGGGGAGGCTGGGGGCTGGCTGGGTGTGGGGGGAGCTGAGTGTGTGGGGGGGAGCTGGGTGTGTGTGGGGGGGGAGCTGGGTGTGTGTGTGTGTGTGTGTGTGTGTGTTGGGGGGGGCTGGGTGCGTGGGGGAGGGGGGCTGTGTGTGTTGTGGGAGGGGGGCTGGGTGTGTGGGAGGGGGGCTGGGTGTGTGGGAGGGGGGCTGGGTGTGTGGGGGGGGCTGCTGGGTGTGTGGGGGAGGGGGCTGGGTGTGTGGGGGAGGGGGCTGGGTGTGTGGGGGAGGGGGCTGGGTGTGTGGGGGAGGGGGCTGGGTGTGTGGGGGAGGGGGCTGGGTGTGTGGGGGAGGGGGCTGGGTGTGTGGGGGAGGGGGCTGGGTGTGTGGGGGAGGGGGCTGGGTGTGTGGGGGAGGGGGCTGGGTGTGTGGGGGAGGGGGCTGGATGTGTGGGGGGGGGGAGCTGGATGTGTGGGGGGGGGGGGGCTGGATGTGTGGGGGGGGGGAGCTGGATGTGTGGGGGGGGGGGAGCTGGATGTGTGGGGGGGGGAGCTGGGTGTGTGGGGGGGGGAGCTGGGTGTGTGTGGGTGGGAGCTGGGGGTGTGTGTGTGTGTGTGTGTGTTGGGGGCAGAGTGTGTTGGGGGGGCTGGGCGTGGGGGGGTGGGGCTGGGTGTGTGGGGGGGGAGCTGGGTGTGTGGGTGGGGAGCTGGGTATGTGGGTGGGGAGCTGGGTGTGTGGGGGGGAGCTGGGTGTTTTTGGGGGGGAGCTGGGTGTGTGAGGGGGGGCTGGGTGTGTGAGGGTGGGGCTGGGTGTGTGGGGGAGGGGGCTGGGTGTGTGCGGGAGGGGGCTGGGTGTGTGGGGCAGGGGGCTGGGTGTGTGGGGGAGGGGGCTGGGTGTGTGGTGGAGGGGGCTGGGTGTGTGGGGGAGGGGGCTGGGTGTGTGGGGGAGGGGGCTGGGTGTGTGGGGCAGGGGGCTGGGTGTGTGGGGGAGGGGGCTGGGTGTGTGGTGGAGGGGGCTGGGTGTGTGGGGAGGGGGCTGGGTGTGTGGGGGAGGGGCTGGGTGTGTGGGGGAGGGGGCTGGGTGTGTGGGGGAGGGGGCTGGGTGTGTGGGGGAGGGGGCTGGGTGTGTGGGGGAGGGGGCTGGGTGTGTGGGGAGGGGGCTGGGTGTGTGGGGGAGGGGGCTGGGTGTGTGGTGGGGGGGGTTTGGTGTGTGGTGGGGCTGCGTCTGTATGGGGGGTGGGAGGCTGGGCGTTGGTGGGGTGGGAGGCTGGGCGTTGGTGGGGTGGGAGGCTGGGCGTTGGTGGGGTGGGAGGCTGGGCGTTGGTGGGGTGGGAGGCTGGGCGTTGGTGGCGTGGGAGGCTGGGGGTGGGGTGGGGTGGGAGGCTGGGGGAGGGGGTTGGAGGCTGGGTGGGGGGGTGGGAGTCAGGGCGTGGGGGGGGTGGGAGTCAGGGCGTGGGGGGGTGGGAGTCAGGGCGTGGGGGGGTGGGAGGCAGGGCGTGGGGGGGGTGGGAGGCAGGGCGTGGGGGGGGTGGGAGGCAGGGCGTGGGGGGGTGGGAGGCAGGGCGTGGGGGGGGGGTGGGAGGCAGGGCGTGGGGGGAGGGGGCTGGGTGTGTGGGGGAGGGGGCTGGGTGTGTGGGGGAGGGGGCTGGGTGTGTGGGGGAGGGGGCTGGGTGTGTGGGGGAGGGGGCTGGGTGTGGGGGGGAGGGGGCTGGGTGTGTGGGGGAGGGGGCTGGGTGTGTGGGGGAGAGGGCTGGGTGTGTGGGGGCGGGCTGGGTGTGTTGGGGGGGAGGGAGGTGTGTGTGGGGGAGGGAGGGAGGTGTGTGTGGGGGAGGGGAGGGAGGTGTGTGTGGGGGAGGGAGGGAGGTGTGTGTGGGGGAGGGAGGGAGGTGTGTGTGGGGGAGGGAGGGAGGTGTGTGTTGGGGGGGGGGGGAGGGAGGTGTGTGTGGGGGGGGGAGGGGAGGGAGGTGTGGGGGGGGGGAGGGAGGGAGGTGTGTGGGGGGGAGGGAGGGAGGTGTGGGAGGGGGAGGGAGGGAGGTGTGGGGGGGAGGGAGGGAGGTGTGGGGGGGAGGGAGGGAGGGAGGTGTGGGGGGGGGAGGGAGGGAGGTGTGGGGGGGAGGGAGGGAGGTGAGGTGTGGGGGAGGGAGGGAGGTGTGGGGGAGGGAGGGAGGTGTGGGGCTGGATGAGTGGGGGGTGAGCTGGGTGTGGGGGCGTTGGGCTGCTGGGTGTGGGGGCGTGGGAGGCTGGGTGTGGGGGCGGGGGGGCTGGGTGTGGGGGCGGGGGGGCTGGGTGTGGGGGCGGGGGGGCTGGGTGTGTGGGCGGGGGGGGGGGGCTGGGTGGCTGGGTGTGGGGGCGGGGGGGGCTGGGTGTGGGGCCGGGGGGGCTGGGTGTGGGGTCGGGGGGGGCTGGGTGTGGGGGCGGGGGGGCTGGGTGTGGGGGGAGGTGGGGGGTGGGGGAGGTGGGAGGCATGGTGTGGGGGGGGGGTGGAAGGCTGGGTGTGTGGGGGAGGGGCTGGGTGTGTGGGGGGGGGCTGGTGTGTGGGGGGGGCTGGTGTGTGGGGGGGGGCTGGTGTGTGGGGGGGGCTGGTGTGTGGGGGGGGCTGGTGTGTGGGGGGGGCTGGTGTGTGGGGGGGGGGCCTGGTGTGTTGGGGGGGGGCTGGAGTGTTGGGGGGGGGCTGGAGTGTTGGGGGGGGGGGGGCTGGAGTGTTGGGGGGGGCTGTTGGGGGGGGGCTGGAGTGTTGGGGGGGGGCTGGTGTGTTGGGGGCGGCTGGTGTGTTGGGGGGGGGCTGGGTGTGTGGGGGGGGTGGTTGTGTGGGGGGGTGGTTGTGTGGGGGGGGGTGTTGTGTGGGGGGGGGCTGGGTGTGGGGAGGCCTGGGTGTGGGGGGGGTGGGTGTGTGGGGGGGCTGGGTGTGTGTGGGGGCGCTGGGTGTGCGGGGGCGCTGGGTGTGTGGGGGGGGCTGGGTGTGTGGGGGGGGCTGGGTGTGTGGGGGGGCTGGGTGTGTGGGGGGGGCTGGGTGTGTGGGGGGGGCTGGGTGTGTGGCGGGGGGCTGGGTGTGTGGGGGGGGTGTTGGGTGTGTGGGGGATGGAGGCTGGGTGTGGGGGGGGAGGGAGGCTGGGTGTGGGGGGAGGGAGGCTGGGTGTGGGGGTGAGGGAGGCTGGGTGTGGGGGGGGAGGGAGGCTGGGTGGGTGGGGGGGAGGGAGGCTGGGTGGGTGGGGGGGAGGGAGCTGGCTGGGTGGGTGGGTGGGAGGGAGGGTGGGTGGGTGGGAGGGAGGCTGGGTGGGTGGGGGGGAGGGAGGCTGGGTGGGTGGGGGGGAGGGAGGCTGGGTGGGTGGGGGGGAGGGAGGCTGGGTGTGGGGGGGAGGGACGGAGGCTGGGTGTGGGGGGAGGGACGGAGGCTGGGTGTGGGGGGGGGGAGGGAGGCTGGGTGGGTGGGGGGGAGGGAGGCTGGGTGGGTGGGGGGGAGGGAGGCTGGGTGTGGGGGGGGAGGGAGGCTGGGTGGGTGGGGGGGAGGGAGGCTGGGTGGGTGGGGGGGAGGGAGGCTGGGTGTGGGGGGGAGGGAGGCTGGGTGTGGGGGGGAGGGACGGAGGCTGGGTGTGGGGGGGGGGACGGAGGCTGGGTGTGGGGGGGGGCCCCGAGGCTGGGTGTGTGGGGGGGGCCCCGAGGCTTGGCGTGGGGGGGGGGGGGGGGGGGAGGCTGGGCGTGGGGGGGCTGGGTGCGTGTGTGTGTGTGTGTGTGTGTGTGTTGGGGGGTTGAGTGTGTTGGGGGGGGGGCTGGATGTGGGGGAGGAGCTGGACGTGTGGGGAAGGGCTGGACGTGTGGGGAAGGGCTGGACGTGTGGGGGAGGGCTAGACGTGTGGGGGGAGGGGCTGGGCGTGGGGGGAGGGGCTGGGCGTGGGGGGAGGGGCTGGGTTTGGGGGGGAGGGTCTGGATGTGTGGGGGAGGGACTGGATCTGTGGGGGAGGGACTGGATCTGTGGGGGAGGGGCTGGATGTGGGGGGGTAGGGGCTGGATGTGGGGGGGGGCTAGATGAGGGGGGAGGGGCTGGACGTGGGGAGGGGGCTAGATGTGGGGGGAGGGGCTGGACGTGGGGGTAGGGGCTGGATGTGTGGGGGATGGGCTGGACGTGTGGGGGAGGGGCTGGACGTGTGGGGGAGGGGCTGGACGTGTGGGGGATGGGCTGGACGTGTGGGGGATGGGCTGGACGTGTGGGGGAGGGGCTGGACGTGTGGGGGAGGGGCTGGACGTGTGGGGAGGGGCTGGACGTGTGGGGGAGGGGCTGGACGTGTGGGGGAGGGGCTGGACGTGTGGGGGAGGGGCTGGACGTGTGGGGGAGGGGCTGGACGTGTGGGGGAGGGGCTGGACGTGGGGGGGAGGGGCTGGACGTGGGGGGGGGAGGGAGGCTGGGTGTGGGGGGGGAGGGAGGCTGGGTGTGGGGGGGGGAGGGAGGCTGGGTGTGGGGGGGGAGGGAGGCTGGGTGTGGGGGGGGGAGGGAGGCTGGGTGTGGGGGGGGGAGGGAGGCTGGGTGTGGGGGGGGGAGGGAGGCTGGGTGTGGGGGGGGGAGGGAGGCTGGGTGTGGGGGGGGAGGGAGGCTGGGTGTGGGGGGGGGAGGGAGGCTGGGTGTGGGGGGGGAGGGGCTGGATGTGTGGGAGAGGGGCTGGGTGTGTGGGGGAGGAGCTGGATGTGGGGGGGGAGGCTGGGTGTCGAGTGGGGGGGGAGGTTGGGTGATGGGGGGAGGGAGGCTGGGTATGGGGGGAGGGAGGCTGGGTAGGGGGGGAGGGAGGCTGGGTAGGGGGGGAGGGAGGCTGGGTAGGGGGGGAGGGAGGCTGGGTAGGGGGGGAGGGAGGCTGGGTAGGGGGGGAGGGAGGCTGGGTAGGGGGGGGAGGGAGGGGGTGTGGGGGGGGCGGAGGGAGGCTGGGTGTGGGGCGGGGGGGGAGGGAGGCTGGGTGTGGGGGGGGGAGGGAGGCTGGGTGTGGGGGGGGGGGAGGGAGGCTGGGTGTCGGGGGGGGGGGGAGGGAGGCTGGGTGTGGGGGGGGGGGGGGGAGGGAGGCTGGGTGTGGGGTGGGGGGGGCTAGGTGTGTGTGGGTGGGGGGCTAGGTGTGTGTGGGGGGGGGGGGCTAGGTGTGTGTGAGGGGGGGGGCTAGGTGTGTGTGGGGGGGGGGCTAGGTGTGTGTGTGGGGGGGCTAGGTGTGTGTGGGGGGGGGGCTAGGTGTGTGTGGGGGGGGGGGCTAGGTGTGTGTGTGGGGGGCTAGGTGTGTGTGGGGGGGGCTAGGTGTGTGTGGGGGGAGGGGCTGGGTGCGTGGGGGGAGGGGCTGGGTGCGTTGCTGGGTGTGTGGGGGGGGGGGGGCTGGGTGTGTGTGGGGGGGGGCCGGGTGTGTGGGGGGGGGCGGGTGTGTGATGGGCGAGGGGGGCCGAGTGCATGGGACCGGGCGTGTGGGGGGAGGGGCTGGGTGTGTGGGGGGAGGGGCTGGGTGCGTTGCTGGGTGTGTGGGGGGAGGGGCTGGGTGCGTTGCTGGGTGTGTGGGGGGAGGGGCTGGGTGTGTGGGGGAGAGGCTGGGTGTGTGGGGGGAGGCTCTGGGTGTGTGGGGGTAGGCTCTGGGTGTGTGGGGGTAGGCTCTGGGTGTGTGGGGGTAGGCTCTGGGTGTGTAGGGGTAGGCTCTGGGTGTGTGGGGGTAGGCTCTGGGTGTGTGGGGGTAGGCTCTGGGTGTGTGGGGGTAGGCTCTGGGTGTGTAGGGGTAGGCTCTGGGTGTGTGGGGGTAGGCTCTGGGTGTGTGGGGGTAGGCTCTGGGTGTGTGGGGGTAGGCTCTGGGTGTGTCGGGGGAGGCTCTGGGTGTGTGGAGGTAGGCTCTGGGTGTGTGGGGGTAGGCTCTGGGTGTGTGGGGGTAGGCTCTGGGTGTGTGGGGGTAGGCTCTGGGTGTGTCGGGGGAGGCTCTGGGTGTGTGGGGGGAGGGAGGCTGGGTGTGGGGGGGGGAGGGAGGCTGGGTGTGGGGGGGGGAGGGAGGCTGGGTGTGGGGGGGGAGGGAGGCTGGGTGTGGGGGGGGAGGGAGGCTGGGTGTGGGGGGGGGAGGGAGGCTGGGTGTGGGGGGGGGAGGGAGGCTGGGTGTGGGGGGGGGAGGGAGGCTGGGTGTGGGGGGGGAGGGCGGCTGGGTGTGGGGGGGGAGGGCGGCTGGGTGTGGGGGGGGGGGAGGACGGCTGGGTGTGGGGGGGGGGGGAGGGAGGCTGGGTGTGGGGGGGGGGAGGGAGGCTGGGTGTGGGGGGGGGGAGGGAGGCTGGGTGTGGGGGGGAGGGAGGCTGGGTGTGGGGGGGAGGGAGGCTGGGTGTGGGGGGGGAGGGAGGCTGGGTGTGGGGGGGGAGGGAGGCTGGGTGTGGGGGGGGAGGGAGGCTAGGTGTGGGGGGGGGGGAGGCTGGGTGTCGGGGGGGGGGGGGAGAGGGAGGCTGGGTGTGAGGCGGGGAGAGGGAGGCTGGGTGTGAGGCGGGGAGAGGGAGGCTGGGTGTGGGGGGGGAGGGAGGCTAGGTGTGGGGGGGGAGGGAGGCTAGGTGTGGGGGGGGAGGGAGGCTAGGTGTGGGTGGGGGGGGGGAGGCTGGGTGTGGGAGGGGGAGGGAGGCTGGGTGTGGGGGGGGAGGGAGGCTGGGTGTGTGGGGGGGGGGAAGGAGGCTGGGTGTGGCGGGGGGGAGGGAGGCTGGGTGTGGGGGGGGGGGAGGGAGGCTGGGTGTGGAGTGGGGGAGGCTGGGGGCTGGCTGGGTGTGGGGGGAGCTGAGTGTGTGGGGGGGGAGCTGGGTGTGTGTGGGGGGGGAGCTGGGTGTGTGTGTGTGTGTGTGTGTGTGTGTTGGGGGGGGCTGGGTGCGTGGGGGAGGGGGGCTGTGTGTGTTGTGGGAGGGGGGCTGGGTGTGTGGGAGGGGGGCTGGGTGTGTGGGAGGGGGGCTGGGTGTGTGGGGGGGGCTGCTGGGTGTGTGGGGGAGGGGGCTGGGTGTGTGGGGGAGGGGGGCTGGGTTTGTGGGGAAGAGGCTGGGTGTGTGGGGGAGGGGGCTGGGTGTGTGGGGGAGGGGGCTGGGTGTGTGGGGGAGGGGGCTGGGTGTGTGGGGGAGGGGGCTGGGTGTGTGGGGGAGGGGGCTGGGTGTGTGGGGGAGGGGGCTGGGTGTGTGGGGGAGGGGGCTGGATGTGTGGGGGGGGGGGAGCTGGATGTGTGGGGGGGGGGGAGCTGGATGTGTGGGGGGGGGAGCTGGGTGTGTGGGGGGGGGAGCTGGGTGTGTGTGGGTGGGAGCTGGGGGTGTGTGTGTGTGTGTGTGTGTTGGGGGCAGAGTGTGTTGGGGGGGCTGGGCGTGGGGGGGTGGGGCTGGGTGTGTGGGGGGGGAGCTGGGTGTGTGGGTGGGGAGCTGGGTATGTGGGTGGGGAGCTGGGTGTGTGGGGGGGGAGCTGGGTGTTTTTGGGGGGGAGCTGGGTGTGTGAGGGGGGGCTGGGTGTGTGAGGGTGGGGCTGGGTGTGTGGGGGAGGGGGCTGGGTGTGTGCGGGAGGGGGCTGGGTGTGTGGGGCAGGGGGCTGGGTGTGTGGGGGAGGGGGCTGGGTGTGTGGTGGAGGGGGCTGGGTGTGTGGGGAGGGGGCTGGGTGTGTGGGGGAGGGGGCTGGGTGTGTGGGGGCAGGGGGCTGGGTGTGTGGGGGAGGGGGCTGGGTGTGTGGTGGAGGGGGCTGGGTGTGTGGGGGAGGGGGCTGGGTGTGTGGGGGAGGGGGCTGGGTGTGTGGGGGAGGGGGCTGGGTGTGTGGGGGAGGGGGCTGGGTGTGTGGGGGAGGGGGCTGGGTGTGTGGGGGAGGGGGCTGGGTGTGTGGGGGAGGGGGCTGGGTGTGTGGGGGAGGGGGCTGGGTGTGTGGTGGGGGGGTTTGGTGTGTGGTGGGGCTGCGTCTGTATGGGGGGTGGGAGGCTGGGCGTTGGTGGGGTGGGAGGCTGGGCGTTGGTGGGGTGGGAGGCTGGGCGTTGGTGGGGTGGGAGGCTGGGCGTTGGTGGGGTGGGAGGCTGGGCGTTGGTGGCGTGGGAGGCTGGGGGTGGGGTGGGGTGGGAGGCTGGGGGAGGGGGTTGGAGGCTGGGTGGGGGGGTGGGAGTCAGGGCGTGGGGGGGTGGGAGTCAGGGCGTGGGGGGGGTGGGAGTCAGGGCGTGGGGGGGGTGGGAGGCAGGGCGTGGGGGGGGTGGGAGGCAGGGCGTGGGGGGGGTGGGAGGCAGGGCGTGGGGGGGGTGGGAGGCAGGGCGTGGGGGGGGTGGGAGGCAGGGCGTGGGGGGGGGGTGGGAGGCAGGGCGTGGGGGGAGGGGGCTGGGTGTGTGGGGGAGGGGGCTGGGTGTGTGGGGGAGGGGGCTGGGTGTGTGGGGGAGGGGGCTGGGTGTGTGGGGGAGGGGGCTGGGTGTGGGGGGGAGGGGGCTGGGTGTGTGGGGGAGGGGGCTGGGTGTGTGGGGGAGAGGGCTGGGTGTGTGGGGGCGGGCTGGGTGTGTTGGGGGGGAGGGAGGTGTGTGTGGGGGAGGAGGGAGGTGTGTGGGGGAGGGAGGGAGGTGTGTGTGGGGGAGGGAGGGAGGTGTGTGTGGGGGAGGGGAGGGAGGTGTGTGTGGGGGAGGGAGGGAGGTGTGTGTTGGGGGGGGGGGGAGGGAGGTGTGTGTGGGGGGGGGAGGGAGGGAGGTGTGGGGGGGGGGAGGGAGGGAGGTGTGTGGGGGGGAGGGAGGGAGGTGTGGGAGGGGGAGGGAGGGAGGTGTGGGGGGAGGGAGGGAGGTGTGGGGGGGAGGGAGGGAGGTGTGGGGGGAGGGAGGGAGGGAGGTGTGGGGGGGGGAGGGAGGGAGGTGTGGGGGGGGAGGGAGGGAGGTGAGGTGTGGGGGAGGGAGGGAGGTGTGGGGGAGGGAGGGAGGTGTGGGGCTGGATGAGTGGGGGGTGAGCTGGGTGTGGGGGCGTTGGGCTGCTGGGTGTGGGGGCGTGGGGAGGCTGGGTGTGGGGGCGGGGGGGCTGGGTGTGGGGGCGGGGGGGCTGGGTGTGGGGGCGGGGGGCCTGGGTGTGTGGGCGGGGGGGGGGGGGCTGGGTGGCTGGGTGTGGGGGCGGGGGGGCTGGGTGTGGGGCCGGGGGGCTGGGTGTGGGGTCGGGGGGGGCTGGGTGTGGGGGCGGGGGGGCTGGGTGTGGGGGGAGGTGGGGGTGGGGGAGGTGGGAGGCATGGTGTGGGGGGGGGTGGAAGGCTGGGTGTGTGGGGGAGGGGCTGGGTGTGTGGGGGGGGGCTGGTGTGTGGGGGGGGCTGGTGTGTGGGGGGGGCTGTGGTGTGGGGGGGGCTGGTGTGTGGGGGGGGCTGGTGTGTGGGGGGGGCTGGTGTGTGGGGGGGGGCCTGGTGTGTTGGGGGGGGGCTGGAGTGTTGGGGGGGGGCTGGAGTGTTGGGGGGGGGGGGCTGGAGTGTTGGGGGGGCTGTTGGGGGGGGGCTGGAGTGTTGGGGGGGGGCTGGTGTGTTGGGGGCGGCTGGTGTGTTGGGGGGGGCTGGGTGTGTGGGG